>NC_068436.1:15425658-15725658 GCF_023373465.1 Oncorhynchus keta
GAATAGGTTCAGTCTTGCTGGATAATACTGTATGTGGTTGTGGTGAACCTGCCACAGCAATCTTTATGAATGCATGCATGTATTCTGTAATGATCTGTATCCTCTCAGTGACATTCCTGTATATCTGTACCCAGTAAAGACAGAACAGGGATATGCGCTTCTTCTAAGCCGGGTTCCTATCTAGATTTCTTCCTTCTACGGAGTTATTTTAGTTTCCTGGCCACTGTGCTTCTGCTTATGTCTTTGCTTGCTCGGCCGGGCTTTACAAATAAAATGTATTGATTGATTTACTGTCTCTCTCTCTGTTCTTACTTATCGCTCTCCTTACTTTCTCTCTCCCTTTCTGTGTCAGTGGGATATGAGTTTGATTGAACTGAGCCGACAGAGTCCGGTTGAGAAATTCCTTGTACTCCGTAACGATCCATGTATCTCTCATTGACATTCCCTGTGGATCCCCTGTCATTCCAGGATACAGGAGTTGAGGGACCTTGGGGAACTGTCTCCCCATTGGGACAACCTGAGGAAGGAGGTGATTGGCCGTTATGGACAGGTGATAGCTGCCTACCAGGAGACCCTGGCTGAGCTGAATAAGATCACTGGTACGACTTACTACATGCACACAAGCAAGCATGCACGTGCTTGTATACGCACGGACACACACAGAATCAGTATATGCACACACATATTTACACTATGCACACACAGTGCTTTATGCCCTATACCATGCTATAATGCTCTCTACCTCTTAAAAGAGTAGAGGTACCCTTGAGAAGAAGCGAGCATTTCTGAAATCCCTCTCTGTGAACACCCTTGCTGAATCGTCTTATTTGGGTTTTGTTTGGCCTTTTCTTGTTTTTGTTTACCACATTGCCTACGTTTCTGTAATTGCCGATGTTTCCCGTTTCGTCCTTGTCACACAGACAAACACATGTTCCTCCGTCTCCAGTGGACTGGGATGCAGTGGATACCTTTGTACTTATCATTGCTTGGTAAAGAGGTGGAGTCTGAGGCAATGACTTATCAATGACCCAAGCACTGACTCTCCTACCATTGTGTTGCTGAGTTGTCGTGGTGATGCTGCAAATGTACATCAAATCACGTTTATTAGTCACGTGCTGAATACAACAGGTGTAGAGACCTTACAGGGAAATGCTTACATACAAGCCCCTAACCAACAATGCAGTTGAAAAAAATACGAATAAGGAAAGTAACAAGTAGTTAAAGAGCAGCAGTCAAATAACAATAGCAAGACTATATACAGTGGGTACCAGTACAGAGTCAATGTGCGGGGACACCGGTTAGTCGAGGTAATTGAGGTAATATGTACATGTAACAGAGCGTAGCAGCGGCGACACCAAGGAACTTGAAGCTCTAAACCTACTCCACTACAGCCCCATCGATGAGAATGGGGGTGTGCTCTGTCTTTCCTTTCCTGTAGTCCACAATCATCTCCTTAGTCTTGATCGCGTTGAGGGGGACGTTATTGTCCTGGCACCTCCCGGCCAGGTCTCTGACCTCCTCCCTATAAGCTGTCTCCTCGTTGTCGCCGATCAGGCCTACCACTGTTGTGTCATCTGCAAACTGAATGATGGTGTTAGAGTTGTGCCTGGCCGTGCAGTCATGAGTGAACAGGGAGTACAGGAGGGAACTGAGCACGCACCCCTGAGGGGCCCCTGTGTTGAGGATCAGCATGGCGGACGTGTTTTTACCTACCCTTACCACCTGGGGGCGGCCCGTCAAGAAGTCCAGGATCCAGCTGCAGAGGGATGTGTTTAGTCCCAGTGTCCTTAGCTTATTGAGGGCGCTATGGTGTTGAACGCTGAGCTGTAGTCAATTGCATCATCTGTGGATCTGTTAGGGAATTGGAGTGGGTCTAGGGTTTCTGAGATAATGGTGTTGATGTGAACAATGACCAGTCTTTCAAAGCACTTCATGGCTACAGACATGAGTGCTACGGGATGGTAGTCATTTAGATAGGTTATCTTAGTGTTCTTGGGCACAGGGACTATGATGGTCTGCTTAAAACATGTTGGTATTACAGCCTCGGACAGGGAGAAATGTTGAAAATGTCAGTGAAGACACTTGCCAGTTGGTCAGCGTATGATCGCAGTACATGTCCTGGTAATCCGTCAGGCCTTGTGAATGTTGACCTGTTTAAAGGTCTTACTCACATCGGCTGCGGAGAGCGTGATCACACAGTCGTCCAGAACAGCTGGTGCTCTCATGCATGTCTCAGTGTTATTTGCCTTGAAGCGAGCCTTGAAGCGAGCATTCTCTACCATCTATTGCATCTTAGCTGCTCTGTCACTGCTCATCTATATATTTTATACCTTTACTAAACTCAGCAAAAAGGAAACGTCATCTCACTGTCAACTGTGTTTATTGTCAGAAAACTTAACATGTGTAAGTATTTGTATGAACATAACAAGATTCAACAACTGAGACAGAAACGGAACAACAAGTTCCACAGACATGTGACCAACAGAAATGAATGTGTGCCTGAATAAAGGCGGAGGGGTCAAAATCAAAAGTAACAGTCAGTATCTGGTGTGGCCACCAGCTGCATTAAGTACTGCAGTGCATCTCCTTCTCATGGACTGCACCAGATTTGCCAGTTCTTGCTGTGAGATGTTACCCCACTCTTCCACCAAGGCACCTGCAAGCTCCCGGACATTTCTGGGGGAATGGCCCTAGCCCTCACCCTCCGATCCAACAGGTCGCAGACATGCTCAATGGGATTGAGATCTGGGCTCTTCGCTGGCCATGGCAGAACACTGACATTCCTCTCTTGCTGGAAATCACGCACATGCACAGAAATTATGCAATTACATTGATGGAAGCAACAATCTTTTGGCAATTTTAAGCTGATCCACCCCTAAGTCACTGTCATGTCTACCTCTGATAAGCCTCCTAGTAAAGTGATTAAAAACAATCAAGCATATCACACAAGTGCTAACAAATAGCCCATGTTAATATACAGTATGTAGCCTAAGGAACAAGGTTCACTAAGGTTCACTATGGGTATTTACAAACAGCACAGGAATGAAATAATCCACATGTATTGATCAGAGATTTTCTAATGATGCAGAAGTCTGCTCTAAAGCAGTATCATCCAGATCCACTGGATGTAGTGATCATAGTATAGTAGCCATATTTAGGAAAACCTAAGTTCCAAAGATTGGGCCTAATATAGTGTATTTAAATTATATATTTTTATTTTATTTAACCTTTTATTATTCACTAATATTGTCAACTAATTTAAAGGGACACTGGGATTTTGGCAATCAAGCCCTGTATCTACTTCCCCAGAGTCAGATGAACATGTGGATATCATTTTTATGTCTCTGCGTGCAGTTTGAAGGGATACCAAATTCAGGGTATTGGGGCGGCAGGGTAGCCTAGTGGTTAGAGCATTGGACTAGTAACCGAAAGGTTGCAAGTTCAAATCCCCGAGCTGACAAGGTGCAAATCTATCGTTCTGCCCCTGAACAGGCAGTTAACCTACTGTTCCTAGGCCGTCATTGAAAATAAGAATTTGTTCTTAACTGACTTGCCTAGTAAAATAAAGGTAAAATTAAAAATTAAATAAAAATAACCCACAAGACATGCTACCAGGAGTCTCTTCAAAGTCCCCGAGTCCAGAACAGACTCTGGAAAACACACAGTACAACACAGAGTCATGACTATATGGAACTCTATTCCACATCAAGTAACTCATGCAAGCAGTCAAATCTGATTTAAAAAACTGATAAAACTACATCTTATGGAACAATACAGACTGTGAAGAGTGCTAGCACAGTGCTAGCACATGGACTCTTCACAAACATACTTTATAAATATAATGTAGATATGTAGTGGTGTAATAATTGTACTGTTTTATTTTATTGCATTTGTTTGCCTTAATTTGATTGGAAACCAGGAAGAGCAGCTGCTGCCTTGGCAGGACCTAATGGGGATCGATAATAAACCCCAGGAACAGTAGCTGCTGCCTTGGCAGGACCTAATGGAGATCGATAATAAACCCCAGGAACAGTAGCTGCTGCCTTGGCAGGACCTATTGGGGATCGATAATAAACCCCAGGAACAGTACCTGCTGCCTTGGCAGGACCTAATGTGGATCGATAATAAACCCCAGGAACAGTAGCTGCTGCCTTGGCAGGACCTAATGGGGATCGATAATAAACCCCAGGAACAGTAGCTGCTGCCTTGGCAGGACCTAATGGGGATCAATTATAAACCCCAGGAAGAGTAGCTGCTGCCTTGGCAGGACCTAATGGGGATCAATTATAAACCCCAGGAAGAGTAGCTGCTGCCTTGGCAGGACCTAATGGGGATTCATAATAAACCCCAGGAAGAGCAGCTGTTGCCTTGGCAGGACCTAATGGGGATCGATAATAAACCCCAGGAACAGTAGCTACTGCCTTGGCAGGACCTAATGTGGATTGATAATAAACCCCAGGGAGAGTAGCTGTTGCCTTAGCAGTACCTAATGGGGATCGATAATAAACCCCAGGGAGAGTAGCTGCTGCCTTGGCAGGACCTAATGGGGATCGATAATAAACCCCAGGAACAGTAGCTGCTGCCTTGGCAGGACCTAATGGGGATCAATTATAAACCCCAGGAAGAGTAGCTGCTGCCTTGGCAGGACCTAATGGGGATTGATGATAAACCCCAGGAAGATCAGCTGCTGCCTTGGCAGGACCTAATGGGGATCAATTATAAACTCCAGGAAGAGTAGCTGCTGCCTTGGCAGGACCTAATGGGGATCGATAATAAACCCCAGGAACAGTAGCTACTGCCTTGGCAGGACCTAATGTGGATTGATAATAAACCCCAGGGAGAGTAGCTACTGCCTTGGCAGGACCTAATGTGGATTGATAATAAACCCCAGGGAGAGTAGCTGTTGCCTTAGCAGTACCTAATGGGGATCGATAATATACCCCAGGGAGAGTAGCTGCTGCCTTGGCAGGACCTAATGGGGATCGATAATAAACCCCAGGGAGAGTAGCTGCTGCCTTGGCAGGACCTAATGTGGATCGATAATAAACTCCAGGGAGAGTAGCTGTTGCCTTGGCAGGACCTAATAGGGATCGATAATAAACCCCAGGAACAGTAGCTGCTGCCTTGGCAGGACCTAATGGGGATCGATAATAAACCCCAGGAACAGTAGCTGCTGCCTTGGCAGGACCTAATGGGGATTGATTATAAACCCCAGGAAGATCAGCTGCTGCCTTGGCAGGACCTAATGGGGATCAATTATAAACCCCAGGAAGAGTAGCTGCTGCCTTGGCAGGACCTAATGGGGATTCATAATAAACCCCAGGAAGAGCAGCTGTTGCCTTGGCAGGACCTAATGGGGATCGATAATAAACCCCAGGAACAGTAGCTACTGCCTTGGCAGGACCTAATGTGGATTGATAATAAACCCCAGGGAGAGTAGCTGTTGCCTTAGCAGTACCTAATGGGGATCGATAATAAACCCCAGGGAGAGTAGCTGCTGCCTTGGCAGGACCTAATGGGGATCGATAATAAACCCCAGGAACAGTAGCTGCTGCCTTGGCAGGACCTAATGGGGATCAATTATAAACCCCAGGAAGAGTAGCTGCTGCCTTGGCAGGACCTAATGGGGATTGATGATAAACCCCAGGAAGATCAGCTGCTGCCTTGGCAGGACCTAATGGGGATCAATTATAAACTCCAGGAAGAGTAGCTGCTGCCTTGGCAGGACCTAATGGGGATCGATAATAAACCCCAGGAACAGCAGCTACTGCCTTGGCAGGACCTAATGTGGATTGATAATAAACCCCAGGGAGAGTAGCTACTGCCTTGGCAGGACCTAATGTGGATTGATAATAAACCCCAGGGAGAGTAGCTACTGCCTTGGCAGGACCTAATGTGGATTGATAATAAACCCCAGGGAGAGTAGCTGTTGCCTTAGCAGTACCTAATGGGGATCGATAATATACCCCAGGGAGAGTAGCTGCTGCCTTGGCAGGACCTAATGGGGATCGATAATAAACCCCAGGGAGAGTAGCTGCTGCCTTGGCAGGACCTAATGTGGATCGATAATAAACTCCAGGGAGAGTAGCTGTTGCCTTGGCAGGACCTAATAGGGATCGATAATAAACCCCAGGAACAGTAGCTGCTGCCTTGGCAGGACCTAATGGGGATCGATAATAAACTCCAGGGAGAGTAGCTGTTGCCTTGGCAGGACCTAATAGGGATCGATAATAAACCCCAGGAACAGTAGCTGCTGCCTTGGCAGGACCTAATGGGGATCGATAATAAACCCCAGGGAGAGTAGCTGCTGCCTTGGCAGGACCTAATGTCGATCAATAATAAACCCGAGGGTGAGTAGCTGTTGCCTTGGCAGGACCTAATGTGGATCGTTAATGAACCCCAGGGAGAGTAGCTGTTGCCTTGGCAGGACCTAATGGGGATCGATAATAAACCCCAGGGAGAGTAGCTGCTGCCTTGGCAGGACCTAATGGGGAGCGATTATAAACCCCAGGAAGAGCAGCTGCTGACTTGGCAGGACCTAATGGGGATCGATAATAAACCCCAGGGAGAGTAGCTGTTGCCTTGGCAGGACCTAATGTGGATCGATAATAAACCCCAGGGAGAGTAGCTGTTGTCTTGGCAGGACCTAATGGGGATCGATAATAAACCCCAGGGAGAGTAGCTGCTGCCTTGGCAGGACCTAATGTGGATCGATAATAAACCCCAGGGAGAGTAGCTGTTGCCTTGGCAGGACCTAATGTGGATCGATAATAAACCCCAGGGAGAGTAACTGCTGCCTTGACAGGACCTAATGTGGATCGATAATAAACCCCAGGGAGAGTAGCTGCTGCCTTGACAGGACCTAATGTGGATCGATAATAAACCCCAGGGAGAGTAGCTGCTGCCTTGGCAGGACCTAATGTGGAGCGATTATAAACCCCAGGAAGAGTAGCTGCTGCCTTGGCAGGACCTAATGGGGAGCGATTATAAACCCCAGGAAGAGCAGCTGCTGACTTGGAAGGACCTAATGGGGATCGATAATAAACCCCAGGGAGAGTAGCTGCTGACTTGGAAGGACCTAATGGGGATCGATAATAAACCCCAGGGAGAGTAGCTGCTGACTTGGAAGGACCTAATGTGGAGCGATAATAAACCCCAGGGAGAGTAGCTGCTGACTTGGAAGGACCTAATGGGGATCGATAATAAACCCCAGGGAGAGTAGCTGCTGCCTTGGCAGGACCTAATGTGGAGCGATTATAAACCCCAGGGAGAGTAGCTGCTGACTTGGAAGGACCTAATGGGGATCGATAATAAACCCCAGGGAGAGTAGCTGCTGCCTTGGCAGGACCTAATGTGGATCGATAATAAACCCCAGGGAGAGTAGCTGTTGCCTTGGCAGGACCTAATGTGGATCGATAATAAACCCCAGGGAGAGTAACTGCTGCCTTGACAGGACCTAATGTGGATCGATAATAAACCCCAGGGAGAGTAGCTGCTGACTTGGAAGGACCTAATGGGGATCGATAATAAACCCCAGGGAGAGTAGCTGCTGCCTTGGCAGGACCTAATGTGGAGCGATTATAAACCCCAGGGAGAGTAGCTGCTGACTTGGAAGGACCTAATGGGGATCGATAATAAACCCCAGGGAGAGTAGCTGCTGCCTTGAACGAGAAACAAGACCTGAGTAAGAAAAACTCTGGGCCTAATAGCCTATAATGTGGCCAGGTAACGTAGCCAGGAAAACCAACCTCCCAGCCCTATATGAAGCAGAATGACATATTTTACATTATCATACAGACAGTCAATGTCACATATCGAGTTGAACTCATCTGACTAATGTTTGAATAATTGATACATGTCGATTAGATCCGGAATTTAATCCTGTGTAAAAAACAATGACACTGGGTGAGGACTGAGGCCTTGGGGACCGATGGCAGCCTCGAGTTACCTTTGTTTCTTCTTTTCCACTTCCCTTTTTCCTGGAGAGCAGAAAACACACTCTCCCGTGTTTCTGACTTCTGCTGGGTTGGTTTCCATAGCAACAAAGTTGGGGGATAATGAAGAATTACGTGATAATCATTTTGTTGACAAGGGGAAGCTGATTGAGTGCTACTCCGTGTGGGTGGGGGCTTCATCTGATATTGATAGGGTTTACTCGCTTATCCTGCTGATTCCTACTGACAAGATGCAGAACAAAACTTAGACACTTAACTGTTTGGCTGAATCACCACACACACACACACACAATGACAGATATTATTTGGCACTATCAAATTATCTTTTTCTGTCCTCAACCAAATTCAATAGACTTCCACAACACAACGCTTGATGGGTCACAGCACGAGCCATAACGGCTCTTTCTCTCACTCTATCCCTCTATCGACCCTATATCCCAGCATCCTTGGGTCCCAGCGGACCAGAATTCTGATGGAGTGATAGATTTTTCCTCCCACACCTCTCATTCCGTAATGAGATATTTGTCAAGGTGTTTTTTCCCTGGACCCTCTGATGAGCGACGATGGTCGCTCCATCCTGCACACACACACACACACACACCATCTAGTAAGTAGAGGGCAAAGCGGCTTGGGTTGAGATGCTTCATGACAGCTCTCCCTGCATGGCCAGATGCTGCATTGTGTGATGATCAAGATAGCTGCTAGCCGTTGGACACCATGCAGCAGAGGAGGGGGCCCTCGCAGCCTATAATCCAGCACCGCATTAAGTTGGCGCAGTGACAGACGCTAAACGAGCCGGGCAGAGAAGGCAGCAAGCAGGTTAAGTATTGATACCTAATGTGATTAAAGGAAAGGTGGGGAGTGGGAGGATAGAGAGATGTAAGAAAGATGGAGGGAGAAAGAGGTGTGTATGTGGTGGCTAGTTGCAATTTTACAAATGAGAGGGTGAGAAAGTGGAGGAGAGGGAAAGTGAGATTGAAGAGGAGGAGGGAGGATGGACATACTGCGTTGTGTACCAGTAGTCTGTGGGGGTTTGAGGAGGATGGACGCACTGCGTTGTGTACCAGTAGCCTGTCGGGGGTTTGAGGAGGATGGACGCACTGCGTTGTGTACCAGTAGTCTGTGGGGGTTTGAGGAGGATGGACGCACTGCGTTGTGTACCAGTAGTCTGTGGGGGTTTGAGGAGGATGGACGCACTGCGTTGTGTACCAGTAGTCTGTGGGGGTTTGAGGAGGATGGACGCACTGCGTTGTGTACCAGTAGTCTGTCGGGGGTTTGAGGAGGATGGACGCACTGCGTTGTGTACCAGTAGTCTGTGGGGGTTTGAGGAGGATGGACGCACTGCGTTGTGTACCAGTAGTCTGTGGGGGTTTGAGGAGGATGGACGCACTGCGTTGTGTACCAGTAGTCTGTGGGGGTTTGAGGAGGATGGACGCACTGCGTTGTGTACCAGTAGCCTGTCGGGGGTTTGAGGAGGATGGACGCACTGCGTTGTGTACCAGTATCCTGTCGGGGGTTTGAGGAGGATGGACGCACTGCGTTGTGTACCAGTAGCCTGTCGGGGGTTTGAGGAGGATGGACGCACTGCGTTGTGTACCAGTAGCCTGTCGGGGGTTTGAGGAGGATGGACACACTACGTTGTGTACCAGAAGTCTGTGGGGGTTTGAGGAGGATGGACACACTGCGTTGTGTACCAGTAGCCTGTGGGGGTTTGAGGAGGATGGACGCTCTACGTTGTGTACCAGAAGTCTGTGGGGGTTTGAGGAGGATGGACACACTGCGTTGTGTACCAGTATCCTGTCGGGGGTTTGAGGAGGATAGACGTACTGCGTTGTGTACCAGAAGTCTGTGGGGGTTTGAGGAGGATGGACGCACTGCGTTGTGTACCAGAAGTCTGTGGGGGTTTGAGGAGGATGGACGCACTGCGTTGTGTACCAGAAGTCTGTGGTGTTTGAGGAGGATGGACACACTGCGTTGTGTACCAGAAGTCTGTGGGGGTTTGAGGAGGATGGACACTGCGTTGTGTGCCAATAGTCTGTGGGGGTTTGTGCCTGTAGTCGCGGGGGGAGGGGGTGGGGGTTGAGTGAATAAATCCTCTTCCACAGTTTCAAAAACAAAACGGGTGTTTTCCTTTTATTCATACTTATTAAGATGGAATGACCCCAGCGTACTTCAGATGCTCTAATAACTCCATTCATTCATTCATCATCTCTCCCACTCCTATTGTTTTCCTTTATTCATACTTATTAAGCTGGAATGACCCCAGCATACTTCAGATGCTCTAATAACTCCATTCATTCATTCATTCATCATCTCTCCCACTCCTATTGTTTTCCTTTTATTCATACTTATTAAGATGGAATGACCCCAGCGTACTTCAGATGCTCTAATAACTCCATTCATTCATTCATCATCTCTCCCACTCCTATTGTTTTCCTTTTATTCATACTTATTAAGCTGGAATGACCCCAGCGTACTTCAGATGCTCTAATAACTCCATTCATTCATTCATCATTCATTGTTTTCTTTTATTCATACAGCTGGAATGACCCCAGCATACTTCAGATGCTCTAATAACTCCATTCATTCATTCATCATCTCTCCCACTCCTATTGTTTTCCTTTTATTCATACTTATTAAGCTGGAATGACCCCAGCATACTTCAGATGCTCTAATAACTCCATTCATTCATTCATCATCTCTCCCACTCTTATTGTTTTCCTTTATTCATACTTATTAAGCTGGAATGACCCCAGCATACTTCAGATGCTCTAATAACTCCATTCATTCATTCATCATCTCTCCCACTCCTATTGTTTTCCTTTTATTCATACTTATTAAGCTGGAAAGACCCCAGCATACTTCAGATGCTCTAATAACTCCATTCATTCATTCATTCATCATTTCTCCCACTCCTATTGTTTTCCTTTTATTCATACTTATTAAGCTGGAATGACCCCAGCATACTTCAGATGCTCTAATAACTCCATTCATTCATTCATTCATCATCTCTCCCACTCCTATTGTTTTCCTTTTATTCATACTTATTAAGCTGGAATGACCCCAGCATACTTCAGATGCTCTAATAACTCCATTCATTCATCATCTCTCCCACTCCTATTGTTTTCCTTTTATTCATACTTATTAAGATGGAATGACCCCAGCATACTTCAGATGCTCTAATAACTCCATTCATTCATTCATCATCTCTCCCACTCCTATTGTTTTCCTTTTATTCATACTTATTAAGATGGAATGACCCCAGCGTACTTCAGATGCTCTAATAACTCCATTCATTCATTCATCATCTCTCCCACTCCTATTGTTTTCCTTTTATTCATACTTATTAAGATGGAATGACCCCAGCGTACTTCAGATGCTCTAGTAACTCCATTCATTCATTCATTCATCATCTCTCCCACTCCTATTGTTTTCCTTTTATTCATACTTATTAAGATGGAATGACCCCAGCGTACTTCAGATGCTCTAATAACTCCATTCATTCATTCATCATCTCTCCCACTCCTATTGTTTTCCTTTTATTCATACTTATTAAGATGGAATGACCCCAGCATACTTCAGATGCTCTAATAACTCCATTCATTCATTCATCATCTCTCCCACTCCTATTGTTTTCCTTTTATTCATACTTATTAAGATGGAATGACCCCAGCATACTTCAGATGCTCTAATAACTCCATTCATTCATTCATCATCTCTCCCACTCCTATTGTTTTCCTTTTATTCATACTTATTAAGCTGGAATGACCCCAGCATACTTCAGATGCTCTAGTAACTCCATTCATTCATTCATCATCTCTCCCACTCCTATTGTTTTCCTTTTATTCATACTTATTAAGCTGGAATGACCCCAGCTTACTTCAGATGCTCTAGTAACTCCATTCATTCATTCATCATCTCTCCCACTCCTATTGTTTTCCGGCCGGCGAATTAGAAGCTTGGTTAATCCCGTTTGTGAATGTTTGTTGGCCTTCCTCGGTCAGCGACAGTAAAGACCCGTCTGTCACTCGCTCTTCAATCATGGTGAGCAAAGTCCCCCTTCTAGACTAAATAGTCTTGTTATATTGTTACAGAGGGGCCAGAGGGATGAAGTAGTGTGTGAGCCACTGTAGTCCTGTATATTGTAGACAGTCTACAGACACCACCAGTGTGTTTCCAGTTCCTCCACGGTGGGAGCTCTAAGTTGCCTGCTATTTGAATGAAAGGAAATCCTCGGATACACTCTGAGAGAATTCCCTGAGCCCCCCCAAAAAATGTATCCCTGTCTGCACCGCACAAGAGGAGTGGAGGGAGGATAGGAAAAATCTTAAATGCACAAATCCATCCCAGCATCAATCTGAACCCCGGCCTCCCGTCCCGGCGGTGGTTATTTGAGAGTCTTGTTTGCTGTGCCAAGTGTGTCCTGAGGCGGCCTGAGGAGCCTGTGAACGCTGAGGCTTTCGCTGCTTCCTCTGCTTACCTCAGCACCAGCCCCCCCACTGCTAAGCTTCTTTAAAGTCTATGCTGCTAGCTAGCTACCGGGCCTGATTGGATGCTGCTGCTGCTCCTACTGCTACATCTTGGCTTTTTCATTTGGAAGGAGGTGTGATACTGCATTGGAAAATGCTTTTGAACTCTCCAGATGGTTGAAATGGCCCTAATCAAAGACGATATTGACTATGTTCATGGATGGATTGGTACAGGAAGGAGAAGGTACTTTCTGCCACCGTCTGTAATCGTTAGTGGATTGAACAACTGTTTCTGAAGTTAGCGATCCAAAGGCATCCCATAATGTTTCTTCAGGCTGAGAGAGAGAGAGACCCTGCATCCCACTGCTGGCTTGCCTCTGAAGCTAAGCAGGGTTGGTCCTGGATGGGAGACCAGATGCTGCTTGAAGTGGTGTTGGAGTGCCAGTAAGAGGCACTCTTTCCTTTGGTCCCCCCAAAAATATCCCAATGCCCCAGGGCAGTGATTGGGGACATTGCCTTGTGTAAGGTGCTGTCTTTTGGATGGGATGTTAAACGGGTGTCCTGACTCTCTGTGATCACTAAAGATCCCATGGTGTTAACCCCGGTGTCCTGGCTAAATTCCCAATCTGTCCCTCATACCATCATGGCCACATAATCATCCCCAGCTTCCAATTGGCTCATTCATCCCTCCTCCTCTCCCCTGTAGCTATTCTCCAGGTCGTTGCTGTAAATGAGAATGTGTTCACAGTCAACTTACCTGGTAAGATCAGGGTTAAATCAGAATGAGAGAGTCCCTCCACTCCAACACCCTCCACTCTGGCCTGCCAGCTGTGTGTGGGTCAGTATCCTGGCTCCCTCCTGTCACACAGACTGACCACCTGGGCAAACAGATGGGAGTTTGATACGGCTAATTCATCTAACCCGCACCGGTCGCTAGCTCGAGTAGCCCCAGTGCACACAGTTGACAGAGTGACTGGTGGCAGCCCACTGAGCTGAAGTGATGGCAAGGCCATTGGCAGACTTTAGCATTAGCCGTAAGAGATCCTTCAACCTAGCACAGCTGGGAGAGGTCATAGGGCTTGTTTAGCTAAATGCTACAGATTAATATGTGATGTCAGAAACAAGAATATCAAGATGGCTGCCAAACTAGGAGCTTTTGAAGGGTGGTGATACAGATATTAAACTAATAGCCGGATATAATTTGGGTATTTGGCCATCACACATGGCAAAGGAATGAAACAGACTTGAACCCTAGGCTAGCATCCCATGTAGGGCCTGTACAAAAATGTACAGTCAAGAATCTGGAGCCTGTGTGGACATCTGTAAGTAAGCAGCTGGAGACCAGATGTGCTAGCATCAGGCTATCATGTTGTAAGTGTAGCCCACTGGAAGACAGCAGTTAAATGTTTCATGGGCGGTAGTGGGACACGTGTGGTGTCCTCGACAGCACACTGACTCCTGCACGTACGAACGCTCACTGGGTCCTCCTAACCCTGGGTGGTAATGGGGACACGTGTGGTGTCCTCGACAGCACACTGACTCCTGCACGTACGAACGCTCACTGGGTCCTCCTAACCCTGGGTGGTAATGGGGACACGTGTGGTGTCCTCGACAGCACACTGACTCCTGCACGTACGAACGCTCACTGGGTCCTCCTAACCCTGGGTGGTAATGGGGACACGTGTGGTGTCCTCGACAGCACACTGACTCCTGCACGTGCGAACGCTCACTGGGTCCTCCTAACGCTGGGTGGGATGGGGAAACGGGATGTAAAATATATATCCACAGGGAAAAGCACAAGCAGGATATCTAAATAAATTAAATTACTGAGCCTATAACTTTGGTATTCTGTGTGTGCTTTTCCCTGTGGATATATATTTGGAATTAGCACCGCAAACATCTACTTGGAACAGTTCATTATAGTCTTGGCTGAAAGGACTTTTGTGTAAAATGGGATTCCAACATTATGTTGACAAATGGGATGTATAGACCAGTCTCTGCTCAAATGGAATACACAGGGTACACCCAGTCCTTATGCAGACACATCAACTTGTTTTCCCCATGTTTGAATGTCTGATTGTTTGAGTTGCGTGGAATTTCTCAAAGCTGGAAACACAGAGTTCTGATCGAATCGAGAGAAAACCCAATTAAACATTTTTGATGTGGAAGTCATTTGGAAGAGAACTTCAAATGTTTGTTTGAGGAGAATACGATTTTCCCTCGTGTGTGTGTGTGTGTGTGTGTGTGTACCTGTTTTTTTCCTACCTTTATCTTGACTCACACAAATACCCTCTCCTTCAGCAAACACCGCAGAATGTCAGATAGCCTGCGTTGTTTGACTGTTCTTAAAAGCTTAGCCCTATTTCAAAGAAAGTTTTCCAGCTCTATTTACATATTTAAGATTTACGCTACCGGCGTGGAGCGTCAGATAGCGTTTTTCATCTTCAGCATAAGCCTGTGCTTTATCTTTTGGGGGTAAAGTTTTAATTGGAAGTTTGGTACAAAGCAAGTGGTGCAAAAGAGGATCAAATCCTATGCTTAGAGGATTACACTGTATATTAGTGTATGCATTGGAAGGCCTGATCTGAAATTGAGCTGGTTTTGAAATACGGAGAAGTCTCTGATATCTGTGATATATATTTCTATGTATCTTGCATTGGAAGGTAAATCCAGGCTTTAAAGTGATTTTACAGTAGCTATGCATAACCTGTCCATTAGAAGATATAGGTGTTTGTAATAGGTGTATTTTTAAAAGGTATATATTTCTGTCTGTACTGACATGTGAGGGTCATAACTGGAGCTACGAGCTCATCCAGATAAGAAGAGGCTAGTAATGAACAGTTGCAAACCGTTACATTTTGCAACAAAACAAGGGTTTCTATTGGACATTCAGGTAGGTCCTTCCCCGTTTCGTTCCGTTTGCATCCGTTTAAAGAACGTTTTGCAACAGAATCGGCGTAATGAAACATTTCTGTACTCAAGGGTCTGACTCCTTAAGGATTGGTGGCATGCAGCCGATAGGCTCCTGTGTTTGGTCTATGATGTTGATAACATGATCTTGTAATCTATGACACTGAAGAGGAAGAAGCTGAATTTGGTGCTTTCTGCGTATTCTTAGTTACGTGATGCAGTGGCACTTTAAAGTTGAGCTAATAGTGTGGATTTGAGAGAGACCACTAAGCGTTGCAAGACCAGATGGGAGGGAGTGCTGGGTGTCACTGGGCTCTACTATGAGGCCTTCTACCAGATGGGAGGGAGTGTAGGGTGTCACTGGGCTCTACTATGAGGCCTTCTACCTGATGGGAGGGAGTGCTGGGTGTCACTGGGCTCTACTATGAGGCCTTCTACCTGATGGGAGGGAGTGCTGGGTGTCACTGGGCTCTACTATGAGGCCTTCTACCTGATGGGAGGGAGTGCTGGGTGTCACTGGGCTCTACTATGAGGCCTTCTACCTGATGGGAGGCAGTGTAGGGTGTCACTGGGCTCTACTATGAGGCCTTCTACCTGATGGGAAGGAGTGTAGGGTGTCACTGGGCTCTACTATGAGGCCTTCTACCTGATGGGAGGGAGTGTAGGGTGTCACTGGGCTCTACTATGAGGCCTTCTACCTATGGGAGGGAGTGTAGGGTGTCACTGGGCTCTACTATGAGGCCTTCTACCTATGGGAGGGAGTGTAGGGTGTCACTGGGCTCTACTATGAGGCCTTCTACCTGATGGGAGGGAGTGTAGGGTGTCACTGGGCTCTACTATGAGGCCTTCTACCTGATGGGAGGGAGTGTAGGGTGTCACTGGGCTCTACTATGAGGCCTTCTACCTGATGGGAAGGAGTGTAGGGTGTCACTGGGCTCTACTATGAGGCCTTCTACCTGATGGGAAGGAGTGCTGGGTGTCACTGGGCTCTACTATGAGGCCTTCTACCTATGGGAGGGAGTGTAGGGTGTCACTGGGCTCTACTATGAGGCCTTCTACCTGATGGGAGGGAGTGTAGGGTGTCACTGGGCTCTACTATGAGGCCTTCTACCTGATGGGAGGGAGTGTAGGGTGTCACTGGGCTCTACTATGAGGCCTTCTACCTGATGGGAGGGAGTGTAGGTTGTCACTGGGCTCTACTATGAGGCCTTCTACCTGATGGGAGGGAGTGTAGGGTGTCACTGGGCTCTACTATGAGGCCTTCTACCTGATGGGAAGGAGTGCTGGGTGTCACTGGGCTCTACTATGAGGCCTTCTACCTGATGGGAGGGAGTGTAGGGTGTCACTGGGCTCTACTATGAGGCCTTCTACCTGATGGGAAGGAGTGTAGGGTGTCACTGGGCTCTACTATGAGGCCTTCTACCTGATGGGAGGGAGTGCTGGGTGTCACTGGGCTCTACTATGAGGCCTTCTACCTGATGGGAGGTAGTGCTGTGTGTCACTGGGCTCTACTATGAGGCCTTCTACCTGATGGGAGGGAGTGCTGGGTGTCACTGGGCTCTACTATGAGGCCTTCTACCTGATGGGAGGGAGTGTAGGGTGTCACTGGGCTCTACTATGAGGCCTTCTACCTGATGGGAGGGAGTGCTGGGTGTCACTGGGCTCTACTATGAGGCCTTCTACCTGATGGGAGGCAGTGTAGGGTGTCACTGGGCTCTACTATGAGGCCTTCTACCTGATGGGAAGGAGTGTAGGGTGTCACTGGGCTCTACTATGAGGCCTTCTACCTGATGGGAGGGAGTGTAGGGTGTCACTGGGCTCTACTATGAGGCCTTCTACCTATGGGAGGGAGTGTAGGGTGTCACTGGGCTCTACTATGAGGCCTTCTACCTATGGGAGGGAGTGTAGGGTGTCACTGGGCTCTACTATGAGGCCTTCTACCTGATGGGAGGGAGTGTAGGGTGTCACTGGGCTCTACTATGAGGCCTTCTACCTGATGGGAGGGAGTGTAGGGTGTCACTGGGCTCTACTATGAGGCCTTATGAGGCCTACCTGATGGGAAGGAGTGCTGGGTGTCACTGGGCTCTACTATGAGGCCTTCTACCTGATGGGAGGGAGTGTAGGGTGTCACTGGGCTCTACTATGAGGCCTTCTACCTGATGGGAGGGAGTGCTGGGTGTCACTGGGCTCTACTATGAGGCCTTCTACCTGATGGGAGGCAGTGTAGGGTGTCACTGGGCTCTACTATGAGGCCTTCTACCTGATGGCAAGGAGTGTAGGGTGTCACTGGGCTCTACTATGAGGCCTTCTACCTGATGGGAGGGAGTGTAGGGTGTCACTGGGCTCTACTATGAGGCCTTCTACCTATGGGAGGGAGTGTAGGGTGTCACTGGGCTCTACTATGAGGCCTTCTACCTATGGGAGGGAGTGTAGGGTGTCACTGGGCTCTACTATGAGGCCTTCTACCTGATGGGAGGGAGTGTAGGGTGTCACTGGGCTCTACTATGAGGCCTTCTACCTGATGGGAAGGAGTGTAGGGTGTCACTGGGCTCTACTATGAGGCCTTCTACCTGATGGGAGGGAGTGCTGGGTGTCACTGGGCTCTACTATGAGGCCTTCTACCTGATGGGAGGCAGTGTAGGGTGTCACTGGGCTCTACTATGAGGCCTTCTACCTGATGGGAAGGAGTGTAGGGTGTCACTGGGCTCTACTATGAGGCCTTCTACCTGATGGGAGGGAGTGTAGGGTGTCACTGGGCTCTACTATGAGGCCTTCTACCTATGGGAGGGGAGTGTAGGGTGTCACTGGGCTCTACTATGAGGCCTTCTACCTGATGGGAGGGAGTGTAGGGTGTCACTGGGCTCTACTATGAGGCCTTCTACCTGATGGGAGGGAGTGTAGGGTGTCACTGGGCTCTACTATGAGGCCTTCTACCTGATGGGAGGGAGTGTAGGGTGTCACTGGGCTCTACTATGAGGCCTTCTACCTGATGGGAGGGAGTGTAGGGTGTCACTGGGCTCTACTATGAGGCCTTTTACCTGATGGGAGGGAGTGTAGGGTGTCACTGGGCTCTACTATGAGGCCTTCTACCTGATGGGAGGGAGTGTAGGGTGTCACTGGGCTCTACTATGAGGCCTTCTACCTGATGGGAAGGAGTGTAGGGTGTCACTGGGCTCTACTATGAGGCCTTCTACCTGATGGGAGGGAGTGTAGGGTGTCACTGGGCTCTACTATGAGGCCTTCTACCTGATGGGAGGGAGTGTAGGGTGTCACTGGGCTCTACTATGAGGCCTTCTACCTGATGGGAAGGAGTGTAGGGTGTCTCTGGGCTCTACTATGAGGCCTTCTACCTGATGGGAAGGAGTGTAGGGTGTCACTGGGCTCTACTATGAGGCCTTCTACCTGATGGGAAGGAGTGTAGGGTGTCACTGGGCTCTACTATGAGGCCTTCTACCCTGATGGGAATGAGGACCTGATGGAAGGAGTGGGTGTCACTGGGCTCTACTATGAGGCCTTCTACCTGATGGTAAGGAGTGTAGGGTGTCACTGGGCTCTACTATGAGGCCTTCTACCTGATGGGAAGGAGTGTAGGGTGTCACTGGGCTCTACTATGAGGCCTTCTACCTGATGGTAAGGAGTGTAGGGTGTCACTGGGCTCTACTATGAGGCCTTCTACCTGATGGGAAGGAGTGTAGGGTGTCACTGGGCTCTACTATGAGGCCTTCTACCTGACGTGGAAAGCCTCTTTCAGTTATAAACATCTTAATTGCTTGCAATGTGTCCAATACTGACACATATTTTCTCCGCTATCTTTTCCAGGTCCGTCGTTCAAGCCGAGCTGCAGCAAGGCCCAGCGGTATCTAGAGTTCATCCCTATCAACCTGCACACCCAGAGGATGAGGGTGACGTGTCCCAGACAAACAGGTGTGTGTCCAAATGGACCTATAAAGCATACGGCTTGTATTCGTTAGGCACCAAAAACGGATTAAAACAGGGAAGGACTAGCTGGACTTGTCCAATAAGAAATGTACATTTTAGTTTTCAGGGTTATAGTGTGCCCTAATGAATATAACCCTGACTATTACAACTTCATGGGGGTTTTCCAGCTGCTGGGAATGAGCACTGTGGTCTTGCACGTCACCTACAGCCGCTACAGTTCAAGAGTTCACGTCCTTTGCTCTACTTCTTCTCTTGTCAGGAGAGCGCACAAGGCGCGGATCAGAGGCATCTGGGGTGCTGACAGGTGCACAATGGTCTAACGAAGCCCTACGTGTTTGGCCCTGAGAGGGAATACACAGAATAGCCTGGCTTAGAGCTTCCATCTCCCTCTACAACCAACCCCAATACTCACCTCTCTGTAGTTCAGCCCTAGACTTGTCAAAATGCATTATGGCCGCTGACACGCTTCTACACGCTAGCTCTGGGATGCACTCAGTAACTGCAAACGCGCTAGCTCTTGGGGAATGTTCCACAGTTTCGAGTTCTCTCACCATTTGATTGATTGTAAAGTTGAAGGCTCGACAAGCCTTGACACAGATCTCGACTACTCTGCACATCAGGGACAATAAGGAGAATAAAGGGAGTGGAGCTGTTAGCGAAAACCATGACCACTGACTGACTGGTCAAAAAGGAGGGTTAGTCAGAAGTCTACCACCCCTGAGAAAGAGGGAGAATTTGTTGAAAGAGATCTTTCCTGGTTCAGTTCAGCTTGGTTTCTGCTGCCAAGTTTCAGAAGACATAATAGCTCTTGAAACACATGTTGGTGCTTTGTTTGTTGATAAAATGGCTTCCACATAGTCTAGTCTGGTCACTCCCTTGGGCAGTTGTTCTTTTGGGGTGAAAAACGATTCACTTTGCCTTACGTTCCAAGAAGGCATGTGTTAAACACGCGTCCATCCATGTAAATTACATCAGCATCCTTTCTATTAGTCACCTAGTTTTCTGTGCTTGTCAGGAATTATAGTAGTATTTCCTCTAGTTTGTTTTTTCTTTCCTCCCAAACAAACCAAACCAAACCATGCATAGCTTTTGCATTTGGATTTGCGTTCCACTGTTGATCATGTAGCGAGAGAATGAGAGAAGGTGACGATACTAGCAACTAGCGACTGGCTAGCGTGGGAGCACAGTATGATGACTCAGTCACCATTTATGGCATTGTTTGAACGACAGACCATCTAGGGGCGATCACATCTGTGGCCATCTCGAGGAAGAGACATTCCCACAGATGTCCTAGGGTCACTGAAGCCAGGAGAGCTGTAAAGATGGACTTGAATCGACGAAATTCATGTTTGGATTGTTTCAAGAGTTCAGGAAGAGCTACGAAGGTTGACATGTTTCAGTGGTCAGCGTATGGATTTATTCTTACAGAGAAACTGTCATTCTGTTCGCCGGACGGCAGATAGTTCAAAGAAGAGCAACACAGGTGTCTTATCATAACGGTGTTGAGGTGTGGTGATTAGACCTGAGAATGTGTGGGTTTTCTTGTCTTTGTTGTACTGTTTGGGGCCATCAAAAAGTGATGTTAATTAGACAATAGGAGATCCAGGGAATTGGCTCTCTTGGAAGAATAAGTTGAGCTTTAACTTAGATCATGGAGTCATTGGTTAACCTGATATACGTTGGTACTGTCGTGGTGAATATTCTATGCTGTTAAGACTTATTTTAAAAAGAATATTTTGTATCCTTTTAATCGTGAAGATTTCTGGTGTGTGTCATTTGCAAATTGTATTCTTATTGCGTAACTGTAATAAATGTGATTACTTTTAA
Source organism: Oncorhynchus keta (assembly GCF_023373465.1). NCBI lineage: Eukaryota > Metazoa > Chordata > Actinopteri > Salmoniformes > Salmonidae > Oncorhynchus > Oncorhynchus keta. The sequence continues at coordinate 15,446,759 of NC_068436.1, forward strand.
ATGGATATGAACCTCAGTCCTCACATGTTTGGAGTAATATTCCTTGGATTATTATTTGGTGAAATGTCCAATGGTAAATGTTATTCACAATAGTCATAGCATAAATGCTTGGTCTCTAACTGTGCGTCTCTGAGCTAAGGTTAACTCAATAATAACTACTTAATGCTAAGATATTGATTGCAAGATATTAGCTCCTTATTCCTCAGCCTCTCAATAATTGCAGAGTAAGGAAACAGTGTCCATTTGGGTTATGTAAAAGGGACATTTTATCTCCCTTAACCCATTCCCATGTCCTGTTTAAGTATGAATTATTCAAATGTATCTCACCGGCCCGCAATAATTTATCCTCCCAGGGAGAGAGAGACAGGCCCCCCCCACCCTATGGTTCTCCAGTCGATTTATGGGGGCAGACGGGGGGGGCGGAGGGGGGACACACTAGGAAATCAGCTAGGGCAAATTGGCCCGTGTGAGTGATGTTGTCGGCTCACCATTGTATTTCATTGTGTCGCTGTACGTTGTGAGGCAGTAGCCAATTAAGGGGAGCTGGGAAGTTTGAGAACCCAGGGGCCGAGCAGGGAGAGGTGGGGGACAAGGGGGCCATGTCGGCGACCATGGGATCATTAAGACGGAAGCGTGGGGCGAGTGCCAACCAATACCCTTCCCAACCTTCGCATTCAGAGCAGCGCTGTCAGTAATTGCTGTCGACGGGACTTCAAACAGGACTTTCTGTGGCGGCTGGCTGCTCTGCCGTCCCAGAGGCCGTTCGTTAGCTGACCTCCACCGCACTAAACCACCACACTGGAGGATTCACACACACACACACACACACACACACACACACACACGCACACGCACACGCACGCGCACACACACACACTCATCATCACCACCTCTCCTCAGTCCACACTACTGTCAGACCTCCTTACACATTCCAAACAAAACCTTGTATGACTATTGCCCTGCATCACAATTTTCCACCTTCCTTCTGAGGAACAAAAAGTTGATATCAGTCTCATGTTTGTCTTTTTCTCAAACCCTCCCCTCCTTCTTGACCCCCCCCCCTTCTTCATGTTCCCATCCCTTCCTCTCTACTTGGTGTATTGTACTGTACAACACAGTTCCCGCTAACCCCAGGCGGGACACCTTCTTGCCTCCCCAGATGCATTCTATGACGTGATCACGGTGGGGGCTCCAGCGGCCCACTTCCAGGGCTTTAAGGGCGGAGGGCTGCAGCGACTACTGAGCAGACATGAGGCAGAGAAGAAGAGGTGAGACAGCCTCATTATACAACACATACCATGCAGCAGAGACAGGGCTGCCTTGCCTGCCTCCTGGTTAAATAAAGCGTTAAAGTGTCTTTGTCCAAAAAGACACCATATTCCATGTATAGTACAGTGCACTACTTTTGGCCTGGGTATAGGGTGCCATTTTGGATTGGCCCACTTTAGGGTGGAGAGGTATAGGATACTAACAGAGAAGGATGGATGTAAGTCTGTCTCTGACTGGATTTCATGTGAGGCTTGTTCTGCTAACGACAGGTGAATGTAGCAGGGCCAGCATTGGTAGTGACAGACTAATTTGGTCCTGACATCAGGATTTGATTTTTGCAAGTAGGCTACACAGTACTGTTAGTGACAGCTGAGCTGGGAGGTTTGACTCAATTGGGATCTGCTCTGTTTGCCACTGACGGCTATGTTTGACTGGAGGGGCGTAGGCCCTAATGCCGATGAGACTGTTGACTGACTCAGGCTTTTTGTATTTACTCACCGGCTTCTCTCTCTGTGCGGTGGCCATTTTGGATCTTCCAGGTCCCTTCGCAATAACCCTGAGTCGTCCCTATTGACACGCCGAGAGACTGTGATTGAATTGTGTCTGTTTGATTCAATTACCTAGCGCCCATCGCGGGCTGTGGCTGTGTGCATGATGTAGAGTCTCTCTCTCTGACGGAGAAGACATGTCTAATTAGTATGTTCTCATCGAGCGGGGCCATCACAGGCCTGACAAACACCCCGATGGGGGTAATATAGTGATGTAGGTGAACTGAGAACAGTGACAGTACAGTAACAGTCCCAACCACCATCCCCCATAGCTATTCATAAAGCGTCTCATAGTAAGAAGTGCTGATCTAGGATCAGGCCCTCTCCCGTCCATTTCATCGTATTCAATATTAGGTCAAATGCTAAACTGATCCTAGATCAGCACTCTCACTCTGAGACGTTTTAGGAATACAGCTTGGCCCTGGGGTCGTTAATCAAAATGGCCGCTTTAATGTCCTCCGATCTGAGATCAGCGTTTTGTATCTTGTCGACGTTTGCCCTTCCCATGCTGTAAGATGGAGGGGGGTTGTCATGGGTTCAGCGTGTGGCCACTTGAGTGATGCCCGAGGAAATGAGAGGTGATTTTCCCCAAAGCTTCTCTGTCGAGTGCCGAGTCATTACGGACCATGTCAGAGCCAATTAGTTACACTGGGTTTAGAGCTCAACAAAGAAGAGGGTAAGAGGAGATGGAGAGAAAGAAAGAGAGAGAAAGAAAGAATGAAACCAAGAGAAAAGAAGTTTGAAGAAAAATAAGTTAGAACTGCACAAGCGAATTTGCCCAGTAGTCAACGCTTATCTGCTAGCATACACTACGATAAGAGTTAGCATATTTTGGAACGAAGAGAGTCCACTGAAGTAAAATCAATTGCTTTGAAAGAGAGATTAGACTGGGCAAGGAAGGAGTACCCAGGGATATTTTTTTGTCTCATATTTGACTTAGCTAACTGTAGCTTATATTTTTCAATTTTCCGCCTGGCTAATCGAGGAACAGCCAACTGCCAAGCCCCATCTCATGTCTGACCCGGAATCCAGTCATTTGTCAGTCATTTCCCTAAAATGGGATTTCATGCTCCTCTCCATGGTTATCTTGGATTTGCTTCTATTTGCCTCGTTGGCATTTTAATGGAGTTGCATGTTTTCTTTCAATGGGGGAAAATCAATTCCCGTGACTTAATTTGCATGTTATGCCACGGTGGACACTTTTATTTTGACTCGAGCGTATCTGCCAAGAGGTGCTCTTCAATGTGCTGTTGAAGACCGTGTTTTGTGTTTTGAAATAAATTGAAATTAAGTCATGTTATGAAAATAGATAGCGAGGTTAGACCTAATCTGTAGACACACGCAGACAGACACCCTGCCTTTGAACAAGAGCCTTTTGTAATCGTCTTTGATTAAAGGGAACAATAGTCTAGATGTGAGACTTGACTGTTCAATGACATATAAATGAATCACAGGGAGGAGAGGAAAAATGAAAAACCTGGAGGTGGAACCAGGAGGGCAAAAAAAGAGCCATTCATCTCGGGCACCTAGAGGAGGGGAAGAGAGAGGGGAGAGGGAGGGGGAGAGGGAGAGGAGAGATGGAGGGAGGGAGGGGAGAGCAGAGAGGGAGGGGAGAGAGAGGGGGAGAGGAGAGAGCAGGGATGGAGGGAGGGAGGGGAGGCAGAGAGGAAAGGGAGAGAGGAGAGAGCAGGGATGGAGGGAGGGAGGGAGGGAGGGAGGGAGGGAGGGAGGGGAGAGCGGAGAGGTGGAGACGGGAGAGATGGTGAAGAGAGTGAGTGGGTTGGGAAGGAAGAGGGGATAGAAGAGGAGTGTGCGAAAGAGAGGGAGGTGAGAGATGGGGAGAGGGAGAGAGAGCGGGATGGGATGGGAGCAACAGCCGGAGCCAGCGGTATCTTCTTAGTATGGGGCCTTGAAAGGAAGTTAAATTAACAGCTGCACTTCGGGCCCCATCAGTATCCTACAAAGCTCTTTACATACAGGGCAGGTGCATTTAGCTTTCATTAATGCCTTCCACCCAAATGGCTGTTTGAAAAGTCACCCATTTTCTTCTTTTTAATTGAACCCTGTAGACGTTGCAGACTAATCTAATCAGACTAATCTCTGTAACAAGCCACTCCTTTGAATCACTCAGCTTTTTGTACAGTGATAAGAGACGCTTACTTTGGCTGGAGCCCAGGTTTATTTAATGTGCATCATCAGGATCTGTAAGGGGGAACACTGCTGGGCTGAGGTTGAAGCACTTCTTGTTTTTATACAGTACTCTCTATCTCGTTCTCTCTGTCTCTCTCCAATTGTGTGTGTGTGCGCACGCACTGGGCCCCAGCATGAGGGCTGCCCCAGCTTATGAGGTCAGGTGTTGTGTGTGTGTGTGTGTGTGTGTGTGTGTGTGTGTGTGTGTGTGTGTGTGTGTGTGTGTGTGTGTGTGTGTGTGTGTGTGTGTGTGTGTGTGTGTGTGTGTGTGTGTGTGTGTGTGTGTGTGTGTGTGTGTGTGTGTGTGTGTGTAAGCTGTGCTGTGTCGCTCCTTCGCTATACACACTGCCGAGTATCTGACCTTTATTGTTGTGCGGCTGCCTGTCTGCTCAGGCAACACTGCCTAACGGTCATTTTGGGGTGTGGAGGGGAGCAGCAGTCACAGCAGGGACAGTTTGGTTCAGGCTACAATACATACACCTAATAGAGTCCCCTGATGTCAAGGTCTCAAAGAGAGGACCTTGGCAGTTTTTAAAACTTTATTTAACCAGGTAGGCCAGTTGAGTACAAGTTTTCATTTACAACTGTGACCTGGCCAAGATAAAGCATAGCAGTGTGACACAAACAACAACACAGAGTTACACATGGAATAAACAAAATATACAGTCAATAAAACAATAGAAACATCTATACAGTGTGCGCAAATGTAGTAAGATTAGGGAGGTAAGGCAATAAATAGGCCATAGCGGTGAAATAATTACAATTTAGCATTAACACTGGAGTGATAGATGTGCAGATGGTGATGTGCAAGTAGAGATACTGGAGTGCAAAGGAGCAAAATAAGTTGTGTATTTGTAACAGTCGTCGGTGGAAGAAGGTGAGGACCAATGCACAGCGTGGGTAGTGTCCATATTTTTAATAAAGAAATTGAAAAACAACAAAGTGAACGAACGAAACCGAAACAGTTCTGTCTGGTGCAGAATAAAAACACTCAACAGAAAATAATCACCCACAAATCAAGGGTGAAAACAGGCTGCCTAATTATGGTTCTCAATCAGGGACAACGATTGACAGCTGCCTCTGATTGAGAACCATACCAGGCCAAACACAGAAATACCAACTCATAGAAAATCAAACATAGACAACCCACCCAACTCACGCCCTGACCATACTAAAACAAAGACATAACAAAAGACCTAAGGTCAGAACGTGACAGTATTAGAACCAGTAGTGAACTGATTAACACTATCTTGTGCAAACACAGGCTGTTCTGGCATCAGGCTGTCTGTCTGTGTGATGGAGAAGGGCAGTAGCCCTGGTCAGATGTAAGAAACTGCATTTCATTTCATATTTCTATGCTCCTGTCCTCCTATATGATAGTGTGGGTTTTGGCAGTAGCCCTCGTCAGATCTATAGTAAGGACTGGTCTGAAATCAGTGCCTAGTCCCGTGAGAGAGTGGCTGTTGGTCCTTATTTGATTTGAGAAACGGTTCTAAGATCAGTTGCTATCCAGCACTGTCTTACGACAGACTGGGCTTTGGGGAACCAGACCTGAGGAACCAATGGACACAATCTTGTTCAAACACAGGCTGTTCTGGCATCAGTCTGGTGCAGGCTGTATGTCCGTTTGATGGAGGAGGACTTTGACAGTGGCCCTATTATTTGGTCTGCGATCAGTGGCATTCCAGCCTTGTCTCTATGACGGAGTGGGTTTTGCCAATGGCATTGGTCTGGTCAGGTCAGGTCCATGCTAGTCTAGGATCAGTTGCTATACAGTCCTCTCACTTTTGACAGAGTGGGCTTTAGCAGTGACCAGACTGGTCTAGAATCAGTTGCCTTACAGTACCAGGCCTGTCTGTGTCTCAATGACAGAGTGTGTTTTTTGGCCCGGGTCCTGCCGTCCTCCGATGCAGTGTTCTGCTCCTGCTGGCTGTCGACAGCAGGCCTGGAAGCTCTTCATTAATTTCCTTCCCCACTATTAATTAGCCATGAGCCAGAGACACGGGCTTAATTAGAGAAGAGAGGCTGCTGCTTCTTCTTCTTCTCCTCCTTTTTCTCTTTCCCTCTCTCCCTCTCATTACTGTCATAACCAATTCCCATTGATCGTTTAGGAACATCAAGGGACGACGTTTTGCTAGACTGCTTACTATTTGCTAGTTTTGATAATTCCTTCTAATAGGTAGGTCTAGAGTGGGTGGGTGGATGCTCCGTGGCGGAGAGCGAGGTGTGGGATAGCTAGCCCACTAGGGAGGCTGTGTCTGGGGGAGAGTTGGGTCGATAAAGATCCCCCCTCACCCACCGCCCCCTCCTGGGAGGTTCTGGTTCTCTCAGATGTAACCTACCGGAGATATAAGATCATCTGCAGAGTAATAACGTGTATGCAAACATGTATTTTACATTAAACTAGCTAGCTTGTGGCTCAGCAAACTGCCAGTAGACGCTAAGAAACAGCCAAAATCCTTTGCTTCTTGATTAAACACCTAACAACACCATTCCTCCACCTCCGCTCTCTCCACTGGCTTCCAGTTGAAGCTCGCATCCGCTACAAGACCATGGTGCTTGCCTACGGAGCTGTGAGGGGAACGGCACCTCAGTACCTCCAGGCTCTGATCAGGCCCTACACCCAAACAAGGGCACTGCGTTCATCCACCTCTGGCCTGCTCGCCTCCCTACCACTGAGGAAGTACAGTTCCCGCTCAGCCCAGTCAAAACGGTTCGCTGCTCTGGCCCCCCAATGGTGGAACAAACTCCCCCACGACGCCAGGACAGCGGAGTCAATCACCACCTTCCGGAGACACCTGAAACCCCACCTCTTTAAGGAATACCTAGGATAGGATAAAGTAATCCTTCTCACCCCCCTTAAAAGATTTAGATGCACTATTGTAAAGTGGCTGTTCCACTGGATGTCATAAGGTGAATGCACCAATTTGTAAGTCGCTCTGGATAAGAGCGTCTGCTAAATGACTTAAATGTAATGAAATGTAATTGTAAACAAGGATATTCCAAGTCGGGTGTCCATTTTTAAGCTTTTCCCTTAACAAGCAGAGTTTCTGTTCTCTTCACTGTGCTTGTCGGCGGCCATCTTGGCTTTGGTGGAAGCTAGCTAGCTTATTGGACTGACAGGCCACCCTGATGAGGAAATTATGGTTTCCCTCCAATAACCAGCTCCGATATAGGTCAACGCTCTCCTGTGGCATCAGGCGGTAGGGACCATGTGTAAACACTGATTATCCACAGCACAGGATACCTAATGGCTGGATTTGTTGTTGTTATACAGCTGGAATTGGCTCATGAGTCTCTGTCTGCCTCACTCAGACAATGTCGTTTTTCCGGTGGTATTCTGTTTTATTGATCTTCTTCCATTTGTACCCTCCTGCATAATGTGGTAATAAGAACTCCAACTCAAAGAGAATGCCCAAGTTTTAACGAAATGACTTACGTAAATTAGCATTCAAACAAATGTTGGCTTTTTCCCTCGTATTCCCTAGCAACTTCCCTAGTATTGACAATAGGCTAGGCTACTCTGGAGAGATGGGATAAGATGGTACTGGATCTTATAAGAGGCCGAAGTCTGATTGTCTATGGGCTGCAGCGGGTGGCCTATCTCCAGAGAACTCATTAGCCGCAATGACAAGGCCAGCGTTTGTTAGCGCTAACCAATCAGATGTTACATTGGCAGCAGCTAGCTAGCCCCCAGTACACCGGAAGTAATAAAGGTCCCCAGGTTTTGGCACTGTACTGATGAAGCAGGTAGAGGATGTGTCATAAAAGATTGCTTTGAGGACTCTTCTTTTCTACTCGCTCTCTCGTTCTCAAGACATTCACTCTTTCATTCTTCAGTCAGTTATGCCTTGGGATCTGGCTCCAGGGTCTGGCCTACATACAGGCTGTTCAGAGCTGAATCTAAACGAGCTGGGAGGGTTGACTGCCTCAAATCGCTGCCTCGTTAACGCACGCGCTTGGTCTGATGGCAGGAAATCACTGTGGAGAACTCAATGAAAGTCATTGAAACTTTACTTGAGGTGAACGTTTGATTGGGACTGATGTGCCCTGAATCTATGAACTGACAAAACACATTTCATCTGAGGGTGAAACGCTTCCCTAAAAATAAAAATAAAGTATTAAATATTCATAATTTTCATCTGGCTGCAGATATTAATTAGGTGGTTTTAGATTGAAACGTTGGAAAGCATTGATCTATGATACAGTTTCAGGCAACTAGAGCAACATTTGACTTACTGTATCCAGACTATACCACACACTGTATCCAGACTATACCACACACTGTATCCAGACTATACCACACACTGTATCCAGACTATACCACACACTGTATCCAGACTATACCACACACTGTATCCAGACTATACCACACACTGTATCCAGACTATACCACACACTGTATCCAGACTATACCACACACTGTATCCAGACTATACCACACACTGTATCCAGACTATACCACACACTGTATCCAGACTATACCACACACTGTATCCAGACTATACCACACACTGTATCCAGACTATACCACACACTGTATCCAGACTATACCACACACTGTATCCAGACTATACCACACACTGTATCCAGACTATACCACACACTGTATCCAGACTATACCACACACTGTATCCAGACTATACCACACACTGTATCCAGACTATACCACACACTGTATCCAGACTATACCACACACTGTATCCAGACTATACCACACACTGTATCCAGACTATACCACACACTGTATCCAGACTATACCACACACTGTATCCAGACTATACCACACACGGTATCCAGACTATACCACACATTGTATCCAGACTATACCACACACTGTATCCAGACTATACCACACACTGTATCCAGACTATACCACACACTGTATCCAGACTATACCACACACTGTATCCAGACTATACCACACACTGTATCCAGACTATACCACACACTGTATCCAGACTATACCACACACTGTATCCAGACTATACCACACACTGTATCCAGACTATACCACACACTGTATCCAGACTATACCACACACTGTATCGTGGCGGTAATGATCCAACTAGAAAACGTTTACCAGTGGACTGTTTTTGATTACCCTGTTATCTAGACGACAAACCGATCCATAGTCATCACTGTTCTAAATGGACAAAATAATTGTATGGGGAATGTGTACGTTCTGCTTACTAATGACATATCATGGGTTGGCTATTGATTGGTGGCAGAATGAGCTGGAATGAATCTGTTCTTGCAGGTGGTTTGCAATATGCCTGGACATTGCTTACTCTGTGGGTGGGTCATTGATTTGATCTAAATAACCCCCAGGCCCAGGTTCTGTCTACAGTATCATTGATCCATCTCCTTCGTTTCTCACTTCTCGCTCTCTCCGGTCAAGTTAGAAGAGTCAAATATGGTGAACTTCTGAGTATGTAAAATAGTTGAATATGTTTAGCACTGCTGAAACTAGCTGGATTCATACAGTCAAATTTAACCGCATGCAATAAATGGTAAAACCTGAGTTTTTACAATGTTTCTTTATTTGATCAGTTTTTATCTACACTGCTGTTTACAATCCTCTAAAATCTTGACCCTTTTCTTTTCCTCTCTCTCTCTCTGTCTCTCTCTCTCTCTCTCTGCTCTATGTTTTTGGTTGGACAGGTTTCTCAATTTCTTTCTTAGATTTCTCTGCCTCTCTCTCTCTCTCTCTCTCTCTGCCTCTCTCTCTCTCTTTCTCTCTCTCTCTCTCTCTGCCTCTCTCTCTCTCTCTCTCTCTCTCTCTGCTCTCTCTCTCTCTCTCTCTCTCTCTCTCTCTCTGCCTCTCTCTCTCTCTCTCTGTTGGTTATGTTGTCTCTCTCTCTGTCCCCCTCTGCTGCTCTCAGGTTCTCTCTCTCTCTCTCTCTCTCTCTGCCTCTCTCTCTCTGCCTCTCCTCTCTCTGCCTCTGTCTCTCTCTCTCTCTCTCTCTCTCTCTCTCTCTCTCTCTCTCTCTCTCTCTCTCTCTCTGCCTCTCTCTCTCTCTGCCTCTCCCTCTCCTCTCTCTCTCTCTCTCCGTCTCTCTCGGTCTCTCTCTCTGCCTCTCTCTCTCTCTCTCTCTCTCTCTCTCCGTCTCTCTCTCTCTCTCCGTCTCTCTCTCTCTCGGTCTCTTTCTCTCGGTCTCTCTCTCTCGGTCTTTCTCTCTCTCTCCGTCTCTCTCGGTCTCTCTCTCTCTGCCTCTCTCTCTCTCTCTCTCTCTCTCTCTCCGTCTCTCTCTCTCTCTCCGTCTCTCTCTCTCTCTCGGTCTCTCTCTTTCGGTCTCGGTCTCTCTCTCTCTCTCTGCCTCTTTCTCTCTCTCTCTCCTCTCTCTCTCTCTCTGCCTCTCTCTCTCTCTCTCTCTCTCTCTGCCTCTCTCTCTCTCTCTCTCTCTCTCTCTCTCTCTCTCTCTCTCCGTCTCTCTCGGTCTCGGCCTCTCTCTCTCTCTCTCTCTCCGTCTCTCTCGGTCTCTCTCTCTCTCTCCGTCTCTCTCGGCCTCTCTCTCTCTCTCTCTCTCCTCTCTCTCTCTCTCTCTCCTCTCTCTCTCTCTCTCTCTCTCTCCGTCTCTCTCGGTCTCTCTCTCTCTCTCTCTCTCTCCGTCTCTCTCGGTCTGCCTCTCTCTCTCTCCGTCTCTCTCTCTCTCTCTCTCTCCGTCTCTCTCTCTCTCTCGTCTCTCTCTCTCTCTCTGCCTCTCTCTCTCTCTCTCTCTCTCTCTCTCCTCTCTCTCTCTCGGTCTCTCTCTCTCTCTGCCTCTCTCTCTCTCTCTCTCTCTCTCTCTCTCTCTCTCGTCTCTCTCTCTCTCTCTCTCTCTCTCTCTCTCTCTCTCTCTCGTCTCTCGGTCTCTCTCTCTCTCCGTCTCTCTCTCTCTCTCTCTCCGGCCTCTCTCGGTCTCTCTCTCTCCGTCTCTCTCGGTCTCCTCTCTCTCCGTCTCTCTCGGTCTCTCTCTCTCGGTCTCTCCCTCTCTCTCCTCTCTCCGTCTCTCTCGGTCTCTCCTCTCTCTCGGTCTCTCTCGGTCTCTCTCTCTCTCGGTCTCTCTCTCTCTCTCTCTCTCGGTCTCTCTCTCTCTCTCTCTCTCTCTCTCTCTCTCTCTCTCTCTCTCTCTCTCTCTCTCTCTCTCTCTCTCTCTCTCTCTCTCTCTCTCTCTCTCTCTCTCTCTCTCTCTCTCTCTCTCTCTCTCTTCTCAATTCAAGGGGCTTTATTGGCATGGGGAACGTGTTAACATTGCCAAAGCAAGTGAAGTAGATAATATACAAAAGTGAAATAAAAATTAACAGTAAACATTACACATACAGAAGTTTCAAAACAAAGACAATACAAATGTCATATTATATATATACCATGTTTTAACAATGTACAAATGGTTAAAGGACACATGATAAAATAAATAAGCATAAATATGGGTTGTATTTACAACACATAACAACAATTTCTCTCTCTCCATCACCTCTTCAGTTTCAGCACAGCATACCAGTGCATCTACTACTCCCCGGAGCACACAGCCAAAGCCCAGGAGGTGTTGCACAGTGTGGGCCATCTCCAACCTCTCATCTCGGGCCTGGCAGACCAGCTGCTTCAGGCCGCCCAGCAGCACTCCATGGCTGGGCTGAGGGAGGCACTCAAGACCCTGGCTGGAAAGGTGAGTAGGCCTCTACCACCACAACTATCAGAACCACCACCACCTACCAGCTCTTTCCTTGTCCCTTTCCCCACCATTTAGCCCCACGCCTGGGGTGGGAGTGCTACTTAGTGTCCCTGGCTGGATCTCTAGCCACACAGGTCTCCAACTACCACCACAATCTACCCCCTCTGTCCATGTTCCTTTCCCCCACGATGGAGCTCAAAGGCACAGGTAGAAGTGCTATGCTTAACTTATCTGGATCTGTAGCCCCCCCGGGTGCAGGAATGGTGCTGGGCTGAATGCCACCATCTGGATGTGTAGCACCACAGGGGAGCTCATTTTAGAGATCTTCCCTCCTGCTGTGCTAGTGTGTAATCAGGCAAAGTGAAGCCTGGTAGGCGAAACCTGGGAGGCGAAACCTGGGAGGCGAAACCTGGGAGGCGAAACCTGGGAGGCGAAGCCTGGGAGGCGAAGCCTGGGAGGCGAAGCCTGGGAGGTGAGCTGCCAGGGGGATTAAAACTGGAGCTATTTGTAGAACATCTCCTTTACAGTGACTATGAGTGTGAACATGTGTTTTTCCTCAGAGATGATTGTTTATACTGTATTTTGCTGAATATATTTGGCTGCAGAAAGTATATTTTAGTGACCTGAAGTTGCCCTTCAAGCGTAATACTACAAAACATCTGCCGTGAAGACATCTAGCTCTAGGGTTAAACACACCCCAAACACACACACACCTCTCGTCATACCCACTGTCCATAACTCATCATTAAAACGCCAACTCAAGTGAATTGCGAGTCCACGAGCGCAGAGTTTTATGAACAAGACACTTGGTGTTTTATCCGTGTAATTATGAATTACATCTGGTGCTGTCAGATTTGCAATCTGCTGCAGTGAGTGAGTGAGAGATTGTTTTTGCCACAGTGGAGTAGAGCCCAATCAGACAGCTTCATTGGTACATTCTCTCTGTCACCGCTTCCCCTCATCCTTGATTAGACACGCAGGCGGCCTGGTCAGCACCGGCCCTGCTCCTCTGATTGGAACTTCAAACTTTGTGTGTCTCTGTCTCGGTTATTGGTGTGTGTGTGGGTGGTGTGCGGAATAAGGGAGGCTTGTGGTAGGGTGTGTACAGGGGAAAAATATAGTTGGATGTGGAGATTGATTGATGGTTGTCCGTTGGACAGTTGTTCATGTCATATGCATGAGTAGTCTGTCATAGAATGTGTGTTTGCACATTTGCTTATAGTGCTGAGTTCACCCTAAGTAGCTCCACTATCATTTATTTATTTTACATTTTTCATTTCACCTTTATTTAACCAGGTAGGCCAGTTGAGAACAAGTTCTCATTTCCAACTGCGACCTGGCCAAGATGAAGCAAAGCAGTGTGACACAAACAACAACACATTGATAATCCATAGTCCGCCTAGCAACACCACACATTCAGCACACAATTTTCACCATATAATGTATGATCCTGGATCAATTAGGTGGTCTACCCATGGCGTTTCCATGGAAACTCTCAAAACACACACTCACTCACACACACAGCCATGCTGGCTCCCTGGGTTGGTGTGTGTCCACTGTCCAGACAGATGGCTGTGGAGTTTCGGTCCATAGTGAGGTAGAGAGAGAGAGCGAGAGAGACAGACAGAGCCCTAATGAAAGCACAGAGGGGTTTGATCCACAGTCACGTTACTCACCAAGGACAGCTCCCACTGCCAGCGTCTCACACAGAAACGTCTCCTCCAGAGAGTCTGGGAGTGAGATGAGGAGTGGGGGGAGAAGTTAGCCTGGGATCCAAACGGATTATTTCACAATTTTCAGCTTGGATTCAAGGCTATGGAGGAGGGTTGTCACTGGGCCGGGTGGATGCTGTGACTCCCCTTAGGGGAAGGGATAGGGGGAGGTTAAAACCGGAAACCCACACTATGAAACAAAAAAAAGATCTACAACGATCTACGGGTTCTCAGATGCTGTGTTATTACTGCTACTGCTGCTATTGGTGGTGATGATGATGATCAGTGAAAGAACGATGCATCAATTCATCTCCTGCCTTCTGGGAACTGATGCTTATCTCCAAAAGCGCAGAATACCTATTACTATTATCTTCTATGCATTACTACAGTATAAGAGGATTGCCTTATTTGGGCAGAAAAACGTCCTGTGTTAAATTACATTGGATACGGCGTGCCTACCAGGTGTGCCTACCGGGCGTACCTACCAGGTGTGCCTACCGGGCGTACCTACCAGGCATGGCTATGAGGTCATACACCTCTCCCAGTCTATATCTAGCACTTTCCATTCAACATCTTTCTCCTCTCTGTACATGGTTCTCCTTTTAATAAAGTAGGAAGTACCATACATGCACTACCGGTCAAAAGTTTGGACACACCTACTCATTCAAGGGTTTTTCTTTATTTTTTACTATTTTCTACATTCTAGAATAATAGTGAAGACATCACAGCTATGAAATAACACATATGGAATCATGTAGTAGTGTTAAAGAAATCAAAATATATTTTATATTTCATATTCTTCAAATAGCCACCCGTTGCCTTGACAGCACACTTTTGGCTTTCTCTCAACCAGCTTTATGAGGTAGTCACCTGGAATGCATTTCAATTAACAGGTGTGCCTTATTAAAAGTTCATTTGTGGAATTTCTTTCCTTCTTAATGCATTTGAGCCAATCAGTTGTGTTGTGACAAGGTAGGGGTGGTATATAGAAGATAGCCCTATTTGGGAAAAAAACAAGTCCATATTATGGCAAGAACAGCTCAAATAAGCACAGAGAAACGACAGTCCATCATTAATTTAAGACATGAAGGTCAGTCAATGTGGACAATGTCAAGAACTTTGAAAGTTTCTTCAAGTGCAGTCGCAAAAACCATCAAGCGCTATGATGAAACTGGCTCTCATGAGGACCGCCACAGGAATGGAAGACCCAGAGTTACCTCTGCTGTTGAGGGTAAGTTCATTTAGAGTTACCAGCCTCAGAAATTTCAGCCCAAATAAATGCTTCACAGAGTTCAAGTAACAGACACATCTAAAAATCAACTGTTCAGAGGAGAGACTGTGTGAATCAGGCCTTCATCGTCGAATTGCTACAAAGAACCCACTTCTAAAGGACACCATGAGAAGAAGAGACTTGCCTGGGCCACAAAACGTGAGCAATGGACATTAGACCATTGGAAATGTGTTGTTTGGTCTGGAGTCCAAATTGGAGATTTTTGGTTCCAACCGCTGTGTCTTTGTGAGACGCAAAGTAGGTGAACGGTTGATCTCCGCATGTGTATTTCCCACCGTAAAGCATGGAGGAGGAGGTGTTATGGTGTAGGGGTGCTTTGCTGGTGACACTGTCAGTGATTTATTTAGAATTCAAGGCACACTTAACCAGCATGGCTACCACAGCATTCTGCAGCGATACGCCATCCCATCTGGTTTGGGCTTAGTGGGACTACCATTTGTTTTTCAACAGGACAATAACCCAACACACTTCCAGGCTGTGTAAGGGTTATTGTGAATTCCATTGGTGTGGGTTTCAGCATGAAATATTCTTGATATATTTTTTCTTTTTATGTCTATGTCTCTGTTGTAAATGTTTCGGTGTCAAACTGGTAGCAATTGTGAAAAAGTCAATAGTAGGAAGAGTTGCCGAGTTAATTAAAATGAATGCCATTTAAAAAAAAATAGTTAGACTATGTTCTCTTGGTCCATATCCACTAGAAACTCATGGACAATATGGACACAGATATAAAGAAATTATACTTTATATGAGTATTTTTTATTATTCAAGTATAACTTACCAGAGTTACCATAGATGACCTGTTAATTTCCATAGTTACCATAGACGACCTGTTAATTACCAGTCACCGTAGATGACCTGTTAATTACCAGCGTTACCGTAGATGACCTGTTAATTACCAGCATTACCATAGATGACCTGTTAATTACCAGTCACCCTAGATGACCTGTTAATTACCAGAGTTACCGTAGATGACCTGTTTAATTACCAGAGTTACCGTAGATGACCTGTTTAATTACCAGAGTTACCGTAGATGACCTGTTTAATTGCCAGAGTTACCGTAGACGACCTGTTAATTACCAGTCACTGTAGACGACCTGTTAATTACCAGCGTTACCGTAGATGACCTGTTAATTACCAGCGTTACCGTAGACGACCTGTTAATTACCAGCGTTACCGTAGACGGCCTGTTAATTACCAGCGTTACCGTAGACGACCTGTGTTTGGGCTGACATCCCATTTAACGGGATGATATTACAACAGCTAGTGAAAGTGCAGGGTGCCTAATTCAAAACATCAAAAATCTTATAATTAAAATTCCTCCAACATACATGTATCTCATACCATTTTAAAGGTAATCTTGTTGTTAATCCCACCACAGTGTCCGATATCAAATATGCTTTACAGCAAAAGCACCACAAACGATTGATAGGTCACCACCAAACGACAATAAACACAGCCATTTTTTCCAGCAAAAAGAGCTGTCACAAAAAGCACAAATAGAGATTAAATCAATCACTAACCTTTGATGATCATCAGATGACACTCATAGGACTTAATGTTACACAATACATGTATGGTTTGTTTGATAAAGTTCATATTTATCAAAATATGAGTTTACATTGGCGCGTTACATTCACTAGTTCCAAAAACATCCAGTGATTTTGCATAGCCACATCATTCAACAGAAATACTCATCATAAATGTAGATTATAATACAAATTATACACATGGAATTATAGATATACCTCTCCTTAACCTGTTGCGACGAGCAATCCCGTATCCGGGAGCGTAATTATAGCCTCAAGCTTATTACCATAACGCAATGTTAACTATTCATGAAAATCGCAAATTAAATTAAATAAATATATTTGCTCACAAGCTTAGCCTTTTGTTAACAACACTGTCATCCCAGATGTTCAAAAAATGCTTTTCAACCATAGCTACACAAGCATTTGTGTAAGAGTATTGATAGCTAGCATAGCATTAAGCCTAGCATTCAGCAGGCAACATTTTCACAAAAACAAGAAAAGCATTCAAATAAAATAATTTACCTTTGAAGAACTTCGGATGTTTTCAATGAGGAGACTCTCAGTTAGATAGCAAATGTTCAGTTTTTCCAAAAATATTATTTGTGTAGGAGAAATCGCTCCATTTTGTTCATCACGTTTGGCTAAGAAAAAAAACGAAAATTCAGTCATTACGACACAAACTTTTTTCCAAATTAACTCCATAATATCGACAGAAACATGGCAAACGTTGTTTAGAATCAATCCTCAAGGTGTTTTTCACATATCTATTCGATGATAAATCACTCGTTGCAGTTTGGTTTCTCCTCTGTTCAAAATGGAAAAATGCACGCACCAGGAGATTACGCAATAGTTTTGACGGAGGACACCGAGCGGACACCTGCTAAATGTAGTCTCTTATCGTCAATTTTCCAATGATATGCCTACAAATACTTCACAATGCTGCAAACACCTTGGGGAAATGATAGAAAGTGTAGGCTCATTCCTTGCGCATTCACAGCCATATAAGGAGACATTGGAACACAGCGCCTCCAAATTCTGGCTCACTTCCTGTATGAAATTTAATCTTGGTTTCGCCTGTAGCATTAGTTCTGTGGCACTCACAGACAATATCTTTGCAGTTTTGGAAATGTCAGAGTGTTTTCTTTCCAAAGATGTCAATTATATGCATAGTTGAGCATCTGTTCGTGACAAAATATCTTGTTTAAAACGGGAACGTTTTCCATCCAAAAATGAAATACTGCCCCCAGAGGTTCAAGAGGTTAACATATAGCTTCAATAAAGTTCCAACCGGAGTATTCCTTTGTGTCTTGATGAGCAATGGAACGCAAGTGGATACCATGAGGAATGCACATGATCAGAAAATGGCTGACTGCCAGTCACCTGATACATTCTGCTCTCATTCAGTCCCACAACACAGTAGAAGTCTCATTCAAATTTCTATAGATGGTTGACATCTAGTGGAAGCCCTAGGAAGTGCAACATAATTAATATCTCAAGGGGATTTCATTGGGAACTGTGGTGAATACATACCAAGCTCAGATTTCTCACTTCATTCTTTGATTTCTCCTCAGGATTTTGCCTGTCATATGAGTTCTGTTATACTCACAGACATCATTCAAACAGTTTTAGAAACGTTAGTGTTTTCTATCCAATAGTAATAATAATATGCATATATTAGCAACTGAGACTGAGGAGCAGGTCGTTTACTTTGGGCAATTTATTCACCCAAGCTACTCAATACTGCCCCCCAGCCATAAGATGTTAATTACCAGCATTACCGTAGATTACCTGTTAATTACCAGTGTTACCGTAGACGACCTGTTAATTACCAGTGTTACCGTAGACGGCCTGTTAATTACCAGCGTTACCGTAGATGGCCTGTTAATTACCAGCGTTACCGTAGACGACCTGTTAATTGACAGAGTTACCGTAGACGACCTGTTAATTACCAGCGTTACCGTAGATGACCTGTTAATTACCAGCGTTACCGTAGACGACCTGTTAATTACCAGCGTTACCGTAGATGACCTGTTAATTACCAGCGTTACCGTAGATGACCTGTTAATTACCAGCGTTACCGTAGATGACCTGTTAATTACCAGCGTTACCGTAGATGACCTGTTAATTACCAGCGTTACCGTAGATGACCTGTTAATTACCAGCGTTACAGTAGATGACCTGTTAATTACCAGCGTTACCGTAGACGACCTGTTAATTACCAGCGTTACCGTAGATGACCTGTTAATTACCAGCGTTACCGTAGATTACCTGTTAATTACCAGCGTTACCGTAGATGACCTGTTAATTACCAGCGTTACCGTAGATGACCTGTTAATTACCAGCGTTACCGTAGATGACCTGTTAATTACCAGCGTTACCGTAGATGACCTGTTAATTACCAGCGTTACCGTAGATGACCTGTTAATTACCAGCGTTACCGTAGATGACCTGTTAATTACCAGCGTTACCGTAGATGACCTGTTAATTACCAGCGTTACCGAAGATGACCTGTTAATTACCAGCGTTACCGTAGATGACCTGTTAATTACCAGCGTTACCGTAGATGACCTGTTAATTACCAGCGTTACCGTAGATGACCTGTTAATTACCAGCGTTACCGTAGATGACCTGTTAATTACCAGCGTTACCGTAGATGACCTGTTAATTACCAGCGTTACCGTAGATGACCTGTTAATTACCAGCGTTACCGAAGATGACCTGTTAATTACCAGCGTTACCGTAGATGACCTGTTAATTACCAGCGTTACCGAAGATGACCTGTTAATTACCAGCGTTACCGTAGATGACCTGTTAATTACCCGCGTTACCGTGGATGACCTGTTAATTACCAGCGTTACCGTAGATGACCTGTTAATTACCAGCGTTACCGTAGATGACCTGTTAATTACCAGCGTTACCGTGGATGACCTGTTAATTACCAGCGTTACCGTAGATGACCTGTTAATTACCAGCGTTACCGTAGATGACCTGTTAATTACCAGCGTTACCGTAGATGACCTGTTAATTACCAGCGTTACCGTAGATGACCTGTTAATTACCAGCGTTACCGTGGATGACCTGTTAATTACCAGCGTTACCGTAGATGACCTGTTAATTACCAGCGTTACCGAAGATGACCTGTTAATTACCAGCGTTACCGTAGATGACCTGTTAATTACCAGCGTTACCGAAGATGACCTGTTAATTACCAGCGTTACCGTAGATGACCTGTTAATTACCAGCGTTACCGTAGATGATCTGTTAATTACCAGCGTTACCGTAGATGACCTGTTAATTACCAGCGTTACCGAAGATGACCTGTTAATTACCAGCGTTACCGAAGATTCCAGTAACTTTGGTAAATGACCAGTAGATTTATAACCCTAATCATACAGTATAGTACAGACAACTCCTCTCATCCTCTTCAAATAAGCGGTGAGCGTATAGCCTTGCAGTTTTTTTGTCTACTTTAGATCAAACATACAGTATCACACATAAAAAACACTCCTCCTCTTGCAGTTCTTTCATCTACTTTAGATCAAACATACAGTATCACACATAAAAACCACTCCTCCAACCGTAAGCATTTCACCTCTGACTTGCACTTTTCCCTCAGTTGAGATCACAGATGTATTGAAGAACGTAATGTTTCTTTCTCTCAGGGGATTTCCGCTCCTTAGTTCTCCACAGTAGGTGAAGGTGAGAACCAGAGTGAAGTGAAGTTCTCACTTCAGATTGAGAGGTGAGCAAAAGTAGGATAAGATAACAAAGCGAGCGATTTGAAATGTGTTTTTCTTTCACCAGAGACAGTTTAAACCAAGTCCTAGATTAGAACACACATTCATCTGATATTGTACCGTGTGTTTAGTGGACTCGCTGTCTGAGAAACCCTGAGAGTTTCTCTGTCAGATGCAACACCTTCAAATGCACCACACAGCACAATATAGACAATCCTCCCCTAAGAATGGTTCACTACTTTCAAATCTACCCGAAATGCAAACAACTGAGAGAGAGAATAAACCTGGAGACTATCAACTATCTGAGTCATTGTGAGTTAGTCTATTAGAATATCAACTATCTGAGTCATTGTGAGTTAGTCTATTAGAATATCAACTATCAACTATAGTCTATTAGAATAGCAACTATCTGAGTTATATTGTGAGTTAGTCTATTAGAATATCAACTATCTGAGTCATTGTGAGTTAGTCTATTAGAATATCAACTATCTGAGTCATTGTGAGTTAGTCTATTAGAATATCAACTATCTGAGTTATATTGTGAGTTAGTCTATTAGAATATCAACTATCTGAGTCATTGTGAGTTAGTCTATTAGAATATCAACTATCTGAGTCATTGTGAGTTAGTCTATTAGAATATCAACTATCAACTATAGTCTATTAGAATAGCAACTATCTGAGTTATATTGTGAGTTAGTCTATTAGAATATCAACTATCTGAGTTATATTGTGAGTTAGTCTATTAGAATAGCAACTATCTGAGTTATATTGTGAGTTAGTCTATTAGAATATCAACTATCTGAGTTATATTGTGAGTTAGTCTATTAGAATATCAACTCTCTGAGTTATATTGTGAGTTAGTCTATTAGAATATCAACTATCTGAGTTATATTGTGAGTTAGTCTATTAGAATATCAACTATCTGAGTTATATTGTGAGTTAGTCTATTAGAATATCAACTATCTGAGTTATATTGTGAGTTAGTCTATTAGAATATCAACTATCTGAGTTATATTGTGAGTTAGTCTATTAGAATATCAACTATCTGAGTTATATTGTGAGTTAGTCTATTAGAATATCAACTATCTGAGTCATTGTGAGTTAGTCTATTAGAATATCAACTATCTGAGTCATTGTGAGTTAGTCTATTAGAATATCAACTATCTGAGTTATATTGTGAGTTAGTCTATTAGAATATCAACTATCTGAGTTATATTGTGAGTTAGTCTATTAGAATATCAACTCTCTGAGTTATATTGTGAGTTAGTCTATTAGAATATCAACTATCTGAGTCATATTGTGAGTTAGTCTATTAGAATATCAACTATCTGAGTTATATTGTGAGTTAGTCTATTAGAATATCAACTATCTGAGTTATATTGTGAGTTAGTCTATTAGAATATCAACTATCTGAGTTATATTGTGAGTTAGTCTATTAGAATATCAACTATCTGAGTTATATTGTGAGTTAGTCTATTAGAATATCAACTATCTGAGTCATTGTGAGTTAGTCTATTAGAATATCAACTATCTGAGTCATATTGTGAGTTAGTCTATTAGAATATCAACTATCTGAGTTATATTGTGAGTTAGTCTATTAGAATATCAACTATCTGAGTTATATTGTGAGTTAGTCTATTAGAATATCAACTATCTGAGTTATATTGTGAGTTAGTCTATTAGAATATCAACTATCTGAGTTATATTGTGAGTTAGTCTATTAGAATATCAACTATCTGAGTTATATTGTGAGTTAGTCTATTAGAATATCAACTATCTGAGTTATATTGTGAGTTAGTCTATTAGAATATCAACTATCTGAGTTATATTGTGAGTTAGTCTATTAGAATATCAACTATCTGAGTTATATTGTGAGTTAGTCTATTAGAATATCAACTATCTGAGTCATTGTGAGTCTAATCCTAATATAATAACAATGGCTCTGGATGGGCTTTGTCGCAGTCAAATAGCTTGGTCCCTTGACCCCGCAATTAACAAGAGCAAATATGACCAGAGTGTGAAATACCATGTCTCTCACCATGCATTCTTCAGTCAGCCCAGAAAAGCCAATGAAAACCAAATGTCTTCCATTGATTGCAAATGAACGTCGTGGAAGATAAGCACATTTCTATTTGAATATGGATTTTGGCATTTTAAGTTCCTTTTGGGTTTTTGTGGGAGGTTTGATCCTATTGAGGTTTTTTGCTTCACTAATTTGTGTGGGGGGTTATGGGGAAGTATGTGGGGTTGGGTTGTGGGGAAGTGTGTTGGGTTGTGGGGAAGTGTGTGGGGCTGGGTTGTGGGGTTGGATTGTGGGGAAGTGTGTGGGGTTGGGTTGTGGGGAAGTGTGTGGGGCTGGGTTGTGGGGTTGGATTGTGGGGAAGTGTGTGGGGTTGGGTTGTGGGGTTGGATTGTGGGGAAGTGTGTGGGGTTGGGTTGTGGGGTTGGGTTGTGGGGTTGGGTAATGGGGAAGTGTGTCGGGTTGGATTGTGGGGAAGTGTGTGGGGCTGGGTTGTGGGGAAGTGTGTGGGGTTGGGTTGTGGGGTTGGGTTGTGGGGTTGGATTGTGGGGAAGTGTGTGGGGTTGGGTTGTGGGGAAGTGTGTGGGGTTGGGTTGTGGGGTTGGGTTGTGGGGTTGGGTTGTGGGGTTGGGTTGTGGGGAAGTGTGTGGGGTGGGGTTGTGGGGAAGTGTGTGGGGTTGGGTTGTCCGGGTTGGATTGTGGGGAAGTGTGTGGGGTTGTGGGGAAGTGTGTGGGGTTGGGTTGTGGGGAAGTGTGTGGGGTTGGGTTGTGGGGAAGTGTGTGGGGTTGGGTTGTGGGGAAGTGTGTGGGGAAATGTGTGGGGTTGGGTTGTGGGGAAGTGTGTGGGGTTGGATTGTGGGGAAGTGTGTGGGGTTGGATTGTGGGGAAGTGTGTGGGGTTGGGTTGTGGGGAAGTGTGTGGGGTTGGGTTGTGGGGAAGTGTGTGGGGTTGGGTTGTGGGGAAGTGTGTGGGGAAATGTGTGGGGTTGGGTTGTTGGGAAGTGTGTGGGGTTGGATTGTGGGGAAGTGTGTGGGGTTGGATTGTGGGGAAGTGTGTGGGGTTGGGTTGTGGGGAAGTGTGTGGGGTTGGATTGTGGGGAAGTGTGTGGGGTTGGGTTGTGGGGAAGTGTGTGGGGTTGGGTTGTGGGGACGTGTGTGGGGTTGGGTTGTGGGGAAGTGTGTGGGGTTGGGTTGTGGGGAAGTGTGTGGGGTTGGGTTGTGGGGAAGTGTGTGGGGTTGGGTTGTGGGGAAGTGTGTGGGGTTGGGTTGTGGGGAAGTGTGTGGGGTTGGGTTGTGGGGAAGTGTGTGGGGTTGGGTTGTGGGGAAGTGTGTGGGGTTGGGTTGTGGGGAAGTGTGTGCATGCGTGCATTTTTGTGCATGTGAGTATCCTTGTTGATAAAGTTTTCTCCTAATTGAAGTAAATGTGAACTTGCACCAAATGTTAATCAAGTTATGTATTTCAATCCAGAGTTATACCGCTCTAAAATGATTCATTGACAGTTATAATGTAATCTATATACTGTACATGATAGGCAGTTATTGAATGGAATGGAATCCCACACTATTACTGTTTGTTCACACATGTACTATTCAACCACCACCATAACCCTGTATGGTAAGGCCCTACAAGAAAGGCTGTCTGCCAAAACCAGGCCTCTATGACTCCCAGCGCAAGCAGGGTTTTTTGTTCTGTTCAGTTAATATACAGACATACAGATTGTTCCTTATCAGATCACTTTGCAGATATAAAACTGAAACAGATCCCTGAAAACACAGAGGTCTTCCAGGAGCAACTACAGTCTAGACACCATTCTCCAGTCTCGCACTGTTTCCGTACAAGCCCTCCAACATCCATAGTGCCACCTACCCCTCTCTCACCTCAGAGATTCTTCTCAACCCTCTCTCACCTCAGAGAGGTACACAGATTCCTCTCTACTCTCTCACCTCAGAGAGGTGCACAGATTCCTCAACCCTCTCTCACCTCAGAGAGGTGCACAGACTCCTCAACCCTCTCTCACCTCAGAGAGGTGCACAGATTCCTCAACCCTCTCTCACCTCAGAGAGGTGCACAGACTCCTCAACCCTCTCTCACCTCAGAGAGGTGCACAGACTCCTCAACCCTCTCTCACCTCAGAGAGGTGCACAGATTCCTCTCTACCCTCTCTCACCTCAGAGAGGTACACAGATTCCTCTCTACCCTCTCTCACCTCAGAGAGGTACACAGATTCCTCTACCCTCTCTCACCTCAGAGAGGTACACAGATTCCTCAACCCTCTCTCACCTCAGAGAGGTGCACAGACTCCTCAACCCTCTCTCACCTCAGAGAGGTGCACAGACTCCTCAACCCTCTCTCACCTCAGAGAGGTGCACAGACTCCTCAACCCTCTCTCACCTCAGAGAGGTGCACAGACTCCTCTACCCTCTCTCACCTCAGAGAGGTGCACAGATTCCTCTCTACCCTCTCTCACCTCAGAGAGGTGCACAGATTCCTCTCTACCCTCTCTCACCTCAGAGAGGTGCACAGATTCCTCTCTACCCTCTCTCACCTCAGAGAGGTGCACAGATTCCTCTCCTACCCTCTCTCACCTCAGAGAGGTGCACAGATTCCTCTCTACCCTCTCTCACCTCAGAGAGGTACACAGATTCCTCTACCCTCTCTCACCTCAGAGAGGTGCACAGATTCCTCTCTACCCTCTCTCACCTCAGAGAGGTACACAGATTCCTCTACCCTCTCTCACCTCAGAGAGGTGCACAGACTCCTCTACCCTCTCTCACCTCAGAGAGGTGCACAGATTCCTCTCTACCCTCTCTCACCTCAGAGAGGTGCACAGATTCCTCTCTACCCTCTCTCACCTCAGAGAGGTGCACAGATTCCTCTCTACCCTCTCTCACCTCAGAGAGGTACACAGATTCCTCTCTACCCTCTCTCACCTCAGAGAGGTAAACAGATTCCTCTCTACCCTCTCTCACCTCAGAGAGGTGCACAGATTCCTCTCTACCCTCTCTCACCTCAGAGAGGTGCACAGATTCCTCTCCTACCCTCTCTCACCTCAGAGATTCCTCTCTACCCTCTCTCACCTCAGAGAGGTACACAGATTCCTCAACCCTCTCTCACCTCAGAGAGGTGCACAGACTCCTCAACCCTCTCTCACCTCAGAGAGGTGCACAGATTCCTCTCTACCCTCTCTCACCTCAGAGAGGTGCACAGATTCCTCTCTACCCTCTCTCACCTCAGAGAGGTGCACAGATTCCTCTCTACCCTCTCTCACATCAGAGAGGTGCACAGATTCCTCTCCTACCCTCTCTCACCTCAGAGAGGTGCACAGATTCCTCTCCTACCCTCTCTCACCTCAGAGAGGTGCACAGATTCCTCTCCTACCCTCTCTCACCTCAGAGAGGTGCACAGATTCCTCTCTACCCTCTCTCACCTCAGAGAGGTGCACAGATTCCTCTCCTACCCTCTCTCACCTCAGAGAGGTGCACAGATTCCTCTCTACCCTCTCTCACCTCAGAGAGGTACACAGATTCCTCTCTACCCTCTCTCACCTCAGAGAGGTACACAGATTCCTCAACCCTCTCTCACCTCAGAGAGGTGCACAGACTCCTCAACCCTCTCTCACCTCAGAGAGGTGCACAGACTCCTCAACCCTCTCTCACCTCAGAGAGGTGCACAGACTCCTCTACCCTCTCTCACCTCAGAGAGGTGCACAGATTCCTCTCTACCCTCTCTCACCTCAGAGAGGTACACAGATTCCTCAACCCTCTCTCACCTCAGAGAGGTGCACAGACTCCTCAACCCTCTCTCACCTCAGAGAGGTGCACAGACTCCTCAACCCTCTCTCACCTCAGAGAGGTGCACAGACTCCTCAACCCTCTCTCACCTCAGAGAGGTGCACAGACTCCTCAACCCTCTCTCACCTCAGAGAGGTACACAGATTCCTCTCTACCCTCTCTCACCTCAGAGAGGTACACAGATTCCTCTCTACTCTCTCACCTCAGAGAGGTGCACAGACTCCTCAACCCTCTCTCACCTCAGAGAGGTGCACAGACTCCTCAACCCTCTCTCACCTCAGAGAGGTGCACAGATTCCTCTCTACCCTCTCTCACCTCAGAGAGGTGCACAGATTCCTCTCTACCCTCTCTCATCTCAGAGAGGTACACAGATTCCTCTCTACCCTCTCTCACCTCAGAGAGGTAAACAGATTCCTTTCTACCCTCTCTCACCTCAGAGAGGTACACAGATTCCTCTCAACCCTCTCTCACCTCAGAGATTCCTCTCAACCCTCTCTCACCTCAGAGATTCCTCTCTACCCTCTCTCACCTCAGAGAGGTGCACAGATTCCTCTCAACCCTCTCTCACCTCAGAGATTCCTCTCAACCCTCTCTCACCTCAGAGATTCCTCTCTACCCTCTCTCACCTCAGAGATTCCTCTCTACCCTCTCTCACCTCAGAGAGGTACACAGATTCCTCTCTACCCTCTCTCACCTCAGAGAGGTAAACAGATTCCACTCTACCCTCTCTCACCTCAGAGAGGTACACAGATTCCTCTCTACCCTCTCTCACCTCAGAGAGGTACACAGATTCCTCTCTACCCTCTCTCACCTCAGAGAGGTAAACAGATTCCTCTCTACCCTCTCTCACCTCAGAGAGGTACACAGATTCCTCTCTACCCTCTCTCACCTCAGAGAGGTAAACAGATTCCTCTCTACCCTCTCTCACCTCAGAGAGGTACACAGATTCCTCTCTACCCTCTCTCACCTCAGAGAGGTACACAGATTCCTCTCTACCCTCTCTCACCTCAGAGAGGTAAACAGATTCCTTTCTACCCTCTCTCACCTCAGAGAGGTACACAGATTCCTCTCAACCCTCTCTCACCTCAGAGATTCCTCTCAACCCTCTCTCACCTCAGAGATTCCTCTCTACCCTCTCTCACCTCAGAGAGGTGCACAGATTCCTCTCAACCCTCTCTCACCTCAGAGAGGTGCGCAGACTCCTCAACCCTCCCTCAGAGAGGTGCACAGACTCCTCTACCCTCTCTCACCTCAGAGAGGTGCACAGATTCCTCTCTACCCTCTCTCACCTCAGAGAGGTGCACAGATTCCTCTCTACCCTCTCTCACATCAGAGAGGTGCACAGATTCCTCTCCTACCCTCTCTCACCTCAGAGAGGTGCACAGATTCCTCTCCTACCCTCTCTCACCTCAGAGAGGTGCACAGATTCCTCTCTACCCTCTCTCACCTCAGAGAGGTGCACAGATTCCTCTCCTACCCTCTCTCACCTCAGAGAGGTGCACAGATTCCTCTCCTACCCTCTCTCACCTCAGAGAGGTGCACAGATTCCTCTCTACCCTCTCTCACCTCAGAGAGGTACACAGATTCCTCAACCCTCTCTCACCTCAGAGAGGTGCACAGACTCCTCAACCCTCTCTCACCTCAGAGAGGTGCGCAGACTCCTCAACCCTCTCTCACCTCAGAGAGGTGCACAGACTCCTCTACCCTCTCTCACCTCAGAGAGGTGCACAGATTCCTCTCTACCCTCTCTCACCTCAGAGAGGTGCACAGATTCCTCTCTACCCTCTCTCACATCAGAGAGGTGCACAGATTCCTCTCCTACCCTCTCTCACCTCAGAGAGGTGCACAGATTCCTCTCCTACCCTCTCTCACCTCAGAGA
This sequence comes from Oncorhynchus keta, assembly GCF_023373465.1. NCBI lineage: Eukaryota > Metazoa > Chordata > Actinopteri > Salmoniformes > Salmonidae > Oncorhynchus > Oncorhynchus keta. The sequence continues at coordinate 15,474,381 of NC_068436.1, forward strand.
GGTGCACAGATTCCTCTCTACCCTCTCTCACCTCAGAGAGGTGCACAGATTCCTCTCCTACCCTCTCTCACCTCAGAGAGGTGCACAGATTCCTCTCTACCCTCTCTCACCTCAGAGATTCCTCTCTACCCTCTCTCACCTCAGAGAGGTACACAGATTCCTCAACCCTCTCTCACCTCAGAGAGGTGCACAGACTCCTCAACCCTCTCTCACCTCAGAGAGGTGCACAGACTCCTCTACCCTCTCTCACCTCAGAGAGGTGCACAGATTCCTCTCTACCCTCTCTCACCTCAGAGAGGTACACAGATTCCTCTCTACCCTCTCTCACCTCAGAGAGGTGCACAGATTCCTCTCTACCCTCTCTCACCTCAGAGAGGTACACAGATTCCTCTCTACCCTCTCTCACCTCAGAGAGGTGCACAGATTCCTCTCTACCCTCTCTCACCTCAGAGAGGTGCACAGATTCCTCTCTACCCTCTCTCACCTCAGAGAGGTGCACAGATTCCTCTCTACCCTCTCTCACCTCAGAGAGGTACACAGATTCCTCAACCCTCTCTCACCTCAGAGAGGTGCACAGACTCCTCAACCCTCTCTCACCTCAGAGAGGTGCACAGACTCCTCAACCCTCTCTCACCTCAGAGAGGTACACAGATTCCTCTCTACCCTCTCTCACCTCAGAGAGGTGCACAGACTCCTCAACCCTCTCTCACCTCAGAGAGGTGCACAGACTCCTCAACCCTCTCTCACCTCAGAGAGGTGCACAGACTCCTCTACCCTCTCTCACCTCAGAGAGGTGCACAGATTCCTCTCTACCCTCTCTCACCTCAGAGAGGTGCACAGATTCCTCTCTACCCTCTCTCACCTCAGAGAGGTGCACAGATTCCTCTCTACCCTCTCTCACCTCAGAGAGGTGCACAGATTCCTCTCCTACCCTCTCTCACCTCAGAGAGGTGCACAGATTCCTCTCTACCCTCTCTCACCTCAGAGAGGTACACAGATTCCTCTCTACCCTCTCTCACCTCAGAGAGGTAAACAGATTCCACTCTACCCTCTCTCACCTCAGAGAGGTACACAGATTCCTCTCTACCCTCTCTCACCTCAGAGAGGTAAACAGATTCCTCTCTACCCTCTCTCACCTCAGAGATTCCTCTCAACCCTCTCTCACCTCAGAGATTCCTCTCTACCCTCTCTCACCTCAGAGAGGTGCACAGATTCCTCTCTACCCTCTCTCACCTCAGAGAGGTACACAGATTCCTCAACCCTCTCTCACCTCAGAGAGGTGCACAGACTCCTCAACCCTCTCTCACCTCAGAGAGGTGCACAGACTCCTCAACCCTCTCTCACCTCAGAGAGGTGCACAGACTCCTCTACCCTCTCTCACCTCAGAGAGGTGCACATATTCCTCTCTACCCTCTCTCACCTCAGAGAGGTGCACAGATTCCTCTCTACCCTCTCTCACCTCAGAGAGGTGCACAGATTCCTCTCCTACCCTCTGGGTCATGTTTCAGGGGGTTAGTGGCAGCATGGGGAGAGATGCTCCAGGTGGGTTTCGTTTACAAACGTATGCCGCATTCATTTGTTCAATCTCTCATTGGTTCTCTTGTTCGCCTGTTCAAAGGATCTCTGCTCATGTGTCATATTAGACTGCATGTGGTTTGCTGTGGTAATAGAATTGCTTATTGCGATGCTAACTCAATTATTCCTGAGAGCCCTTATCTGTGGTGCCGGGGTACGAGCCGTCTTGGCTCTGGATGATCATCAGCATTCAGCAGCTTGTGAATTTGAGAACAAAGGAGGTAGCTACCCCTCGGAGGCGAGAGGGCTCACTGAGGAGTAATTGAATTGTTTCTTGTTGTTGATGTTGTTGCCGGTGCCCGGCGCTGGCAAACACGGAGGGGAAGGCTAGCGAGGAGGAAAGCTAATCTTCCATCACTCCTTCATTTTACTAGCCCACACACACACACACACACACACACACACACACACACACACACACACACACACACACACACACACACACACACACACTTTTTTTTTTTTCATATCCCTCTCCCCTGTTCTCTGGCACTCTCATTCACCCTCTATCTCTTTTTCCTTTTGCCTCCCTTCCTCTCTCTCTCACTCTGTCTCTGTCTGTATGTCTCCCTACCTCACCACCCTCCCATCCCCCTCATACAATCTCTCCCCCTTCCCTCTGATTTCTTGCAGACGGAGCAGTTTGTGCATGCGCTCAAAGACGAGCTGGTGAAGAGCGCCTTGCTGGCCCTCCACGCTGCACAGCCCGGCTATGTTACAAAGAACCAGAACCAGACCCTGCCAGGCCACCAGGGTCACAGCCACCAGGACCACCCTAGTCCCAGCCAGAGGGGTCAACAAGGCCAGAGTCCACCCCAGAACCCAGGCCACAGTCCTGGGCAGCCATCGGCTACAGACAGCCCTGTGGTGGTGTGTAATAATGTGGATGGTGGCTCCCAGACGGCTCACAACAGAGAAGACGGGCAGGCTCCTCTGAAGCGCCAGGACTCCATACCGTGTCATAAGGAGTACGACGAGGAGGAATGGGCAAGTCCTGCTGTTTCTATACCATCATCTCACTCTGTGTCTACTCTGCTCTGTCTGTCTGGGGGTCTCAATCTCTGTCCCCCTTCTTCCTCTCTCTCAATTCAATTCAATGGGATTTATTGGCATGGGAAACGTATATTAACATTGGCAAAACAAGTGAAATAAACCATTTTAAAAGATAACAGTAAACATTACAGAAGAATAAAGACATTTCAAATGTCATATTATGTCTATAGACAGTGTTGTAACAATATGAAAATAGTAAAAGTACAAAAAGGAAAATAATCAAGCATAAATATGGGTTGTATTTACAATATGGTGTTTGTTCTTCGCCGGTTGCCCTTTTCTTGTGGCAACAGGTCACAAATCTTGCTGCTGTCATGGTACACTGGTATTTTACCCAATAGATATGAAAGTTTATCAAGATTGGATTTGTTTTTTTGAATTCTTTGTGGGTCTGTTTAATCTGAGGGAAATATGTGTCTCTAATATTGTCATACATTTGGCAGGAGGTTAGGAAGTGCAGCTAATTTTCCACCTCATTTTGTGGGCAGTGAGCACATAGCCTGTCTTCTCTTGAGTGCCCGGTCTGCCTACGGCGGCCTTTCTCAATAGCAATGCTATGCTGACTGAGTCTGTACATAGTCAAAGCTCACTCACTCTCTCTGTCTCTGTCTCTCTCTCTCTCTCTCTCTCTCTCTCTCTCTCTCTCTCTCTCTCTCTCTCTCTCTCTCTCTCTCTCTCTCTCTCTCTCTCTCTCTCTCTCTCTCTCTCTCTCTCTGTGCCTCTCTCTCTCTCTCTCTCTCTCTCTCTCTCTCTCTCTCTGTCACTCTCTCTCTGTCTTTCTGTCTCTGTCTCTCTCTCTGTCACTCTGTCTGTCTGTCTCTGTCTCTGTCACCCTCTCTGTCTGTCTCTCTGTCTCTGTCACTCTCTCTGTCCCTGTCAGTCTCTCTCTCCCTCTGCCAGTGCAAGTCTAAAAGTTGCTGTATCTGATGATAAACAATAGTTAATATCAGTTACAGAAGTCTTAAGAAACCGTGTGCGCGTGCCGTGTGTGCTAATAGAAACTATGGGGAATGAAGCTGACAGCAGGGACTTAGCCGGAGTCACACACTACAATTCCTAATCAGCCATCAAACAACTGTCTGCCTTTGAGAAGAGTTTAAAAACACTCACCTCTGAGACAAAGGACATCCAAACTGCACTCCAACACACACACACTAAGCCATGCTTGGCAAGCCTAATTACTTTCCCCAACAGGCAGAAAGTGAATAAATCAATTAAAAAAGGTGGGTATTATGAGGACAATACGAAACAGAGGAGTTCCAAAGTAGAAAAGCACTTTGAGAGTTATCTCTTCAAGTAGGCTGCAATTGCCATCTACTGAGAGTAGAGAAACTCTTCATAGTGCTTCTGTGACCGATTTGATTTTGAGACATTGAGAGTTAAAGGCTAGTAGAACTCTGGTGATAAGGGCTTTGAACAGCCAATGTCCAATCATACTCAAACCCACTGTAGTGGCCCAAGGCAGAGATATACATCCATATTTAACATGGTTGATATTATTTATTACATTCTATGTTTTGGGATCAAATAGTACCTTGAACATCGTGGTTCGCTAACAGACAGGTGTGGAACATGGATTCATCTTCCAGACAGATCACATGGGGCGGCAGGGTAGACTAGTGGTTAGAGCGTTGGACTAGTAAACGAAAGGTTGCAAGATCGAATCCCCGAGCTGACAAAGTATAAATCTGTCATTCTGCCCCTGAACAAGGCAGTTAACCCACCTAGGAACAGTGGGTTGTCATTGAAAGTAAGTCTTAACTGACTTGCCTAGTTAAATAAAATAAAAAATAAACATGCAGATTGACCTCTTTCCTTCTCTCACACACACACACACACACACACACACACACACACACACACACACACACACACAGGCCAGGTGCTGATGTTGTGTTTGTCTCCTCTAGGACAGGGTGTGGGCCAACGTGGCGAAGAGCCTCAACTGTGTCATCGCCATGGTGGACAAGCTCCAGGAGCAGGAACCAATCAACAACAACCAGGAACAACCAATCCCTAAGCAGGTCCTGGCTGACGTCATCACCTCCCACAACCCCGGTAAGAGTTTCACCGCTGAATGTGTCGTATATCAAAGAGTGACTCAAGTAAGAGTTAACAGAAAACCACGGCTCTACACCCATAACAATGTCCTATAGCCTAGTCCCAGATCTATTGGTGTTGTCTTGCCATGTTGATATCACCTACATACAGTTATATAGTCCTGCAATACCAACCAGAAAGACTTCCATAGAGTCCTGGATGTATCTAGATGGCACAAGCTCTCGTCCTCGGTCTTAACTCCTTCTCACCATAGGGTGGCAGTCACGTCCCACAACAGCCAGTTGCAGTATTTGGTCTGCACAAAATCTGCACACACACACTCTCAGAGATGACAGAATGAAGCACAGGAGGTTGGTGGCACCTTAGTCAGGGAGGACGGGCTCGTGGTAATGACCGGAGCATACAGCTAACTACATCATACTCGTGATGCCATTCTATTCACTCCGTTCCAGCCGTTATTATTATGAGCCCTCCTCCCCTCAGCAGCCTCCACTGGAATTAAGGTAAGAAGGATAGAGTGCATAAATAACACATTGACCACAGAGAAGTGGAGCAAGGACCTCTTGTTATTCACACTCTAGTGGTTAGAGCGTTGGACTAGTAACCGGAAGGTTGCAAGTTCAAACCCCCGAGCTGACAAGGTACAAATCTGTCGTACTGCCCCTGAACAGGCAGTTAACCCGCTGTTCCTAGGTCATTGTTGAAAATAAGAATTTGTTCTTAACTGACTTGCCTAGTTAAATAAAGGTCAAATAAAAAATAAAAAAGATGAGGTCGTGTCCCTACTACTGCCAAGTGGTTGGTAGATTGGTGCAGGCTTAAGTCTGACCGGGCGAAGGTGCTGGCTCCTGAATCAGGATAGTGTGCATGTTGGTGAATCATTAGTGTGTATGAGCATGGCAGCCGATCTAGTGACACGTCTTTTTCCAAACATTCACAGAGGTAAGCAGGACCCGCTGCATTTTATTAAGGTAGATAACAGACACAGGGAGTAAACAGGACCTACAGCATTTTATTAAGGTAGATAACAGACACAGGGAGTAAACAGGACCTGCAGCATTTTATTAAGGTAGAGAACAGACACAGGGAGTAAACAGGACCTACAGCATTTTATTAAGGTAGAGAACAGACACAGGGAGTAAACAGGACCTACAGCATTTTATTAAGGTAGAGAACAGACACAGGGAGTAAACAGGACCTGCAGCATTTTATTAAGGTAGATAACAGACACAGGGAGTAAACAGGACCTGCAGCATTTTATTAAGGTAGAGAACAGACACAGGGAGTAAACAGGACCTGCAGCATTTTATTAAGGTAGAGAACAGACACAGGGAGTAAACAGGACCTACAGCATTTTATTAAGGTAGAGAACAGACACAGGGAGTAAACAGGACCTACAGCATTTTATTAAGGTAGAGAACAGACACAGGGAGTAAACAGGACCTACAGCATTTTATTAAGGTAGAGAACAGACACAGGGAGTAAACAGGACCTACAGCATTTTATTAAGGTAGAGAACAGACACAGGGAGTAAACAGGACCTACAGCATTTTATTAAGGTAGAGAACAGACCACAGGGAGTAAACAGGACCTGCAGCATTTTATTAAGGTAGAGAACAGACACAGGGAGTAAACAGGACCTGCAGCATTTTATTAAGGTAGAGAACAGACACAGGGAGTAAACAGGACCTGCAGCATTTTATTAAGGTAGATAACAGACACAGGGAGTAAACAGGACCTACAGCATTTTATTAAGGTAGATAACAGACACAGGGAGTAAACAGGACCTACAGCATTTTATTAAGGTAGATAACAGACACAGGGAGTAAACAGGACCTGCAGCATTTTATTAAGGTAGAGAACAGACACAGGGAGTAAACAGGACCTACAGCATTTTATTAAGGTAGAGAACAGACACAGGGAGTAAACAGGACCTACAGCATTTTATTAAGGTAGAGAACAGACACAGGGAGTAAACAGGACCTGCAGCATTTTATTAAGGTAGAGAACAGACACAGGGAGTAAACAGGACCTACAGCATTTTATTAAGGTAGAGAACAGACACAGGGAGTAAACAGGACCTGCAGCATTGTATTAAGGTAGAGAACAGATGAGTTCCTTTAAAAGAAAGTGAAATGAATCCATGGACAACACTGCGGCGGCCTCCTGGCATAGCCACGGGAAGAAGTTTGGCGGGTGGATGCGCTGAAGACCTCTATATCGTCGGTCCACTAATACAGGACTGGTAAAGGCTCACTACACTACTTTTGTGATAAAAAAAGCTAAATGTATGAGTGTTTACCAGCATTTGTAGCTTCAGTCTGACAAATATCTGTACAAAACAGTTAATCGGATAATACCTGTGGAATATAAAAATACTTGCTTGATATACAGTACTGTGCAGAAGTTTTAAGCAGGTGTGAAAAATGCTGTAAAGTAAGAATGCTTTCGAAAATAGACATGTTAATAGATTATATTTATCAATTAACAAAATGCAAAGTGAGTGAACAGAAGAAACATCTAAATGAAATCCATATTTGGTGAGACCACCCTTTGCCTTCATAACAGCATCAATTCTTCTAGGTTCACCTGCACACAGTTCGATGCAACTCGGCAGGTAGGTTGGCCCAAACATCTTGGAGAACTAACTACAGTTCTTCTGTGGATTTAGGCAGCCTCAGGTGCTTCTCTCTCTTCATGTAATCCCAGATAGACTTGATGATGTTGAGATCAGGGCTCTGTGGGGGCCATACCATCACTTCCAGGACTCCTTGTTCTTCTTTACGCTGAAGATAGTTCTTAATGACTTTTGTTGTCATGCTGCAGAATAATTTTGGGGCCAATCAGATGCCTCCCTGATGGAATTGCATGATGGATAAGTATCTGCCTGTACTTCTCAGCATTGAGGAGACCAATAATTATGACCAAATCCCCAACTCCATTTGCAGAAATGCAGCCCAAACTTGCAAGGAACCTCCACCATGCTTCACTGTTGCCTGCAGACCCTCATTCATGCACTGCTCTCCAGCCCTTCGGTGAACAAACTGCCTTCTGCTACAGCCAAATATTTGACTCCTCAGTCAAGAGCACCTGCTGACATTTTTCTGCACCCCAGTTTCTGTGTTTTTGTGCATAGTTGAGTCGCTTGGCCTTGTTTCACGTCGGAGGTATGGCTTTTTGGCCGCAAGTCTTCCATGAAGGCCACTTCTGACCAGACTTCTCAAGACAGTAGATGGGTGTACCAGGGTCCCACTGTTTTCTGCCAATTCTGAGCTGAAAGCACTGCTGGACATCTTCCGATTGCGAAGGGAAGTAAGCGTGATGTGTCTTTTCATCTGCTGCAGTAAGTTTCCTTGGCCGACCACTGTGTTTACGGTCCTCAACGTTGCCCGTTTCTTTGTGCATCTTCAAAAGAGCTTGGACAGCACATCTGTAAACCCCTGTCTGCCTGGGAGACCTTGCTGATGCAGTATCACTACCTTGGGTCTTGTTGCTGTGCTCAGTCTTGACTTTTGAGTAATCGGTCTTCAGCAACCTCACCTTGTTAGCTGAGTTTGGCTGTTCCTCACCTAGTTTTATTCCTCCTACACAGCTGTTTCTGTTTCAGTTAATGATTGTGTTTGAATCTACATATTGCATTGATGATCATTAGCACTTGTTTGGTATAATTGTTTAATCATACACCTGACTATATGCCTACAAAATGCCTGACTTTGTGCAGGTGAACCTAGAAGAATTGATGCTGTTATGAAGGCAAAGGGTGGTCTCACCAAATATGGATTTCATTTAGATGTTTCTTCTGTTCACTCACTTTGCATTTTGTTAATTGATAAATATAATCTATTAACATGTCTATTTTTGAAAGCATTCTTACTTTGCAACATTATCTGCTAAAACTTTTGCACAGTACTGTATGTTTTCCAGTTTTTTGAAATACTTTGCAAATGCAACTTATTTCTATGTAAAAACTGAGATGGTCTTCATTCCTTTTCCATTTTAATAGACGTCTTATCCAGAACAACTTACAGTAGTGAGAGCATCCATTTTCATACTTTTTTGTACTGGTCCCCCGTGGGAATGAAACCCACAACCCTGACATTGCAAGCACCATGCTCTACCAACTGATCATCACAAACCACTTGATGTCTTAATTACTTAATTACTGTATTCTGCATTGTTTTTCTTCATGGTGATGGAAAGTCAACCGGTACAAACCTAGATGACCAGCCTCTGTACAATACAGTAATGTACATTTACATTCAGTGGTTTGTAAGGATGGTAAATTAGTACTGCACAAAAATGGATTGTTATTCCATGTTAATTTGAAGGTAGGCCTTGAAATACATCCACATGTACACCTCCAATTGACTCAAATAATGTCAGTTAGCCTATCAGAGGTTTCTAAAGCCATGACATAATTTTCTGGAATTTTCCAAGCTGTCAACTTAGTGTATGTGAACTTCTGACCCACTGGAATTGTGATACAGTGAATTATAAGTGAAATAATCTGTCTGTAAACAATTGTTGGAAAATTACTTGTCATGCACAAAGTATATGTCCTAAGCGACTTGCCAAACTATAGTTTATTAACAAGAAATTTGTGGAGTGGTTGAAAAACGAGTTTTAATGATTCCTACCTAAGTGTATGTAAACTTCCGACTTCAACTGTATATCAGTCCACTACAGAGGTTTATATCAATCCACTACAGAGGTTTATATCAGTCCACTACAGAGGTTTATATCAGTCCACTACAGAGGTTTATATCAGTCCACTACAGAGGTCTATATCAGTCCACTACAGAGGTCTATATCAGTCCACTACAGAGGTCTATATCAGTCCACTACAGAGGTTTATATCAGTCCACTACAGAGGTTTATATCAGTCCACTACAGAGGTTTATATCAGTCCACTACAGAGGTCTATATCAGTCCACTACAGAGGTTTATATCAGTCCACTACAGAGGTTTATATCAGTCCACTACAGAGGTTTATATCAGTCCACTACAGAGGTTTATATCAGTCCACTACAGAGGTCTATATCAGTCCACTACAGAGGTCTATATCAGTCCACTACAGAGGTTTATATCAGTCCACTACAGAGGTTTATATCAGTCCACTACAGAGGTCTATATCAGTCCACTACAGAGGTTTATATCAGTCCACTACAGAGGTCTATATCAGTCCACTACAGAGGTCTATATCAGTCCACTACAGAGGTCTATATCAGTCCACTACGGAGGTCTATATGGTTGCTAATAATAGTAAAGGCCCAGTGCACTACTTTTGTGAGAACAATATATTTTCAAAAAAGTATATATTTTTGTATTAATATATTTTGTTTTTATTCAGATTTTTAGGGAAGCTGATCAGCCTCCTGGTCAGCTTTAATCTGTCAAGCCAGACAAGCTCTTATCTTTTCACTTCTATGAAAACAGTCAGTCTGAGAATGTACCAAGAGACATGGAACAGTCATTATGAAACACCAGCCTCTTGGGATCCTACTGCAGTATCTAACAGGCATTATGAAACACCAGCCTCTTGGGTTCATACTGCAGTATCCACCAGTCATTATGAAACACCAGCCTCTTGGGTTCATACTGCAGTATCCAGCAGTCATTATGAAACACCAGCCTCTTGGGTTCATACTGCAGTATCCAACAGTCATTATGAAACACCAGTCTCTTGGGTTCATACTGCAGTATCCAACAGTCATTATGAAACACCAGCCTCTTGGGTTCATACTGCAGTATCCAACAGTCATTATGAAACACCAGCCTCTTGGGTTCATACTGCAGTATCCAACAGGCATTATGAAACACCAGCCTCTTGGGTTCATACTGCAGTATCCAGCAGTCATTATGAAACACCAGCCTCTTGGGTTCATACTGCAGTATCCAACAGTCATTATGAAACACCAGTCTCTTGGGTTCATACTGCAGTATCCAGCAGTCATTATGAAACACCAGCCTCTTGGGTTCATACTGCAGTATCCAACAGTCATTATGAAACACCAGCCTCTTGGGTTCATACTGCAGTATCCAACAGTCATTATGAAACACCAGCCTCTTGGGTTCATACTGCAGTATCCAACAGTCATTATGAAACACCAGCCTCTTGGGATCCTACTGCAGTATCCAACAGTCATTATGAAACACCAGCCTCTTGGGTTCATACTGCAGTATCCAACAGTCATTATGAAACACCAGCCTCTTGGGTTCATACTGCAGTATCCAACAGGCATTATGAAACACCAGCCTCTTGGGTTCATACTGCAGTATCCAGCAGTCATTATGAAACACCAGCCTCTTGGGTTCATACTGCAGTATCCAACAGTCATTATGAAACACCAGTCTCTTGGGTTCATACTGCAGTATCCAGCAGTCATTATGAAACACCAGCCTCTTGGGTTCATACTGCAGTATCCAACAGTCATTATGAAACACCAGTCTCTTGGGTTCATACTGCAGTATCCAGCAGTCATTATGAAACACCAGCCTCTTGGGTTCATACTGCAGTATCCAACAGTCATTATGAAACACCAGCCTCTTGGGTTCATACTGCAGTATCCAACAGTCATTATGAAACACCAGCCTCTTGGGTTCATACTGCAGTATCCAACAGTCATTATGAAACACCAGCCTCTTGGGATCCTACTGCAGTATCCAACAGTCATTATGAAACACCAGCCTCTTGGGTTCATACTGCAGTATCCAACAGTCATTATGAAACACCAGCCTCTTGGGTTCATACTGCAGTATCCAACAGTCATTATGAAACACCAGCCTCTTGGGTTCATACTGCAGTATCCACCAGTCATTATGAAACACCAGCCTCTTGGGTTCATACTGCAGTATCCAACAGTCATTATGAAACACCAGCCTCTTGGGTTCATACTGCAGTATCCAGCAGTCATTATGAAACACCAGCCTCTTGGGTTCATACTGCAGTATCCAACAGTCATTATGAAACACCAGTCTCTTGGGTTCATACTGCAGTATCCAACAGTCATTATGAAACACCAGCCTCTTGGGTTCATACTGCAGTATCCAACATTCATTATGAAACACCAGTCTCTTGGGTTCATACTGCAGTATCCAGCAGTCATTATGAAACACCAGCCTCTTGGGTTCATACTGCAGTATCCAACAGTCATTATGAAACACCAGCCTCTTGGGTTCATACTGCAGTATCCAACAGTCATTATGAAACACCAGCCTCTTGGGTTCATACTGCAGTATCCAACAGTCATTATGAAACACCAGCCTCTTGGGTTCATACTGCAGTATCCACCAGGCATTATGAAACACCAGCCTCTTGGGTTCATACTGCAGTATCTTGGGTTCAACAGTCATTATGAAACACCAGCCTCTTGGGTTCATACTGCAGTATCCACCAGTCATTATGAAACACCAGTCTCTTGGGTTCATACTGCAGTATCCAACAGTCGTTATGAAACACCAGCCTCTTGGGTTCATACTGCAGTATCCAGCAGTCATTATGAAACACCAGCCTCTTGGGTTCATACTGCAGTATCCAACAGTCATTATGAAACACCAGCCTCTTGGGTTCATACTGCAGTATCCAACAGGCATTATGAAACACCATTCTCTTGGGTTCATACTGCAGTATCCAACAGTCATTATGAAACACCAGCCTCTTGGGTTCATACTGCAGTATCCAACAGTCATTATGAAACACCAGTCTCTTGTATCCAACAGGCATTATGAAACACCAGCCTCTTGGGTTCATACTGCAGTATCCACCAGTCATTATGAAACACCAGCCTCTTGGGTTCATACTGCAGTATCCAACAGTCATTATGAAACACCAGCCTCTTGGGTTCATACTGCAGTATCCAACAGGCATTATGAAACACCAGCCTCTTGGGGTCATACTGCAGTATCCAACAGTCATTATGAAACACCAGCCTCTTGGGTTCATACTGCAGTATCCACCAGTCATTATGAAACACCAGCCTCTTGGGTTCATACTGCAGTATCCAACAGTCATTATGAAACACCAGCCTCTTGGGTTCATACTGCAGTATCCAACAGTCATTATGAAACACCAGCCTCTTGGGTTCATACTGCAGTATCCAACAGTCATTATGAAACACCAGCCTCTTGGGTTCATACTGCAGTATCCAACAGTCATTATGAAACACCAGCCTCTTGGGTTCATACTGCAGTATCCAACAGTCATTATGAAACACCAGCCTCTTGGGTTCACTCCACATGACCACAACATTCTCAAACCTCACTAAAGCTGGATGGACTTTCTGCCTTGACCCCTACCTTGGCCCCACTGATGTTTGACATATGTTTGCTTCAGATACGTTTTGAATCCACAATGGTTTCTAAATTGGAGACCCTAGAAGCTAAACAAACTGTCCAAACTATCTAAACTATGAACAAACAATGATCTATCTTGTAAGAAATATGTAACTAATTATATGTGTTAGAGCTGCAACCAGCTGCAAAACTTTTCTCAAACATTTAAACAAACCACTGAAAGGGTTTTCAGTCCATGGAGAACATACCGTAACTGAAGTTTTGAAACATTCTTCAGCATGGCAACTTAACATTTTCATTTTCATTTAATGCTGATGCATTTCTGGGCTCCTTAATCAGCACAACTAAAGATGTAGAGAAATCAGGACACATCAAGATTCCAACATAAACTGTGTAATATATGGTTCTCATGTCTTCTCCTGTCATGTCTCTCTGTATGTTGCAGAAGGGGATTGGCGGGAGCAGCTCTGCCCTCTGGTGGTGAGGTTGAAGGAGTGCGTCGCAGAGGTGGTGGTGCGGGCCAGGAGGGCCATGACCTTCGTCCTGCTGCAGGAGGCGGCCTGCAGCATCCCCCAGGGACTGTTCCTCAAGCAGAGGAGGGATGTGGTCTTCAGTCAGGCAGTAGGTGGCCACCTGTGAAATGAGGACTCCACTTTGGAAACAGCCTATAGATATTTGGTGCAATTGATTTGTCATGTCAAGGCTTTTTAACCAATGCCAACGTTTTTCAGCTGTTAGGAAGCTAGTTATGATGTACAGTATCAAACCACCATTCAACGGCATGTGTTTGTTTACATAATTTACACAAGAGATTAGTTAGCATTTCACTGACTATGTTTCTACTGAAACAGCTCCTAATCCTAACATAATGCAGTAATTGGAAGTGATCCAGCAAGTCTTTGAAACTGATCCGGTAGCAGCTCAGACTACTTGCAGGAAAATTACATTCAGAGATGGTTTGAATTACCTTGTGACCTAGATAAACAAGTCTTTTATCAGCTGATAATGCCTTAGGATGTCATAATGTTCCATACATAATCTCTGCAGCAGGGGGTCAACTCAGTCCTCAGTTGGGCGGTAGGCTTTTGTGTGAATTAGGGCTGAACCCCAGACAAATATAATTGTGCCCATCTCAGTGAACTAACCCATTGCGAAGGCCTAGACTAAAAGCCAATGTATGTTTGATCTGAAAATGTGGTCGGAGGCTCCATATGGAAGGTGTGAGGCAATTATGGAGCCTTCAGAGGCACGCAGAGGCCAAGTCGAGCTCTGTACCACATCGCCATGCACCTCTTAAATGTTGTAACAATGCAGAGGGCTCTGTATAGCTCTGCATTGACATGATTGGTTGACGGTAGTTGGGGCCGGTACACCCTGTATAAACACAATCTCACTTCCTTGACAACTTCTTTCACAACAGCTCTTCACTGCTCCGTGAAGCTCAAGAAGTATGAATGTCCTGACTTCTGCAGAGGCCGTATCACAGTAAATGCTGCATGGCCAATGCAGACGTCGGACTGACCATGCAGCACCCAGATGCACGATGCACTTCTCTCTCCAGAATGAGCTCTCTCCCGTCAATTTGTGCACATTCATTTATCACAACTTCACTGTGTGTATTGTTTACGGTTGGTTGTTAGTGTATATCACGTTTCATTACATATATCACCAGTAGTACATTTACCATCATTCATTCCTATAATTTCTAATATACAATGTTTGTTTGGTTATGGTCATTTCTGTTAATGCATCCAATATATTATTTTTCCAGTCTTCCTGTTCTCATTGTCGGAGTGGGCACATTGTTTGCAGAGCACACAACCTGTGCTACACTGAGAAACACATTTTGGTTCATTCCATTCCATTGAACAGTTTTGTCTATTCAATGTATTCATTTTCTTTTGTTTGGAGCGTTCCTGTCAATGTTGAGTAAGGACGCGCATCTGATTGTGCATAGAAGTATATACGCCTGCAAATGTAGGCATATAAATGTGCCCATTTGGGGATCTGATAGTATTTCTGATTGGCTAAATACACCACCCCTAATGAGCTGTGGAGCTTCTCAAAGTAACGTTTTCTTCACCTCAGACAGCAAGCAAACTGTCTTTTTTTTGTTTTACATCCGTTGAGAATGACAAAAGTTCCTCAATGTATTTGAAACATCTTCCCAGCTCTCTCCCTTTTGGGAAAAATGTCGTGCTCGGATCCAGTGGAAACATCATAAAATAGTTCTACCTGATTACTCCTTATCAGTGCTTGACTTGGACTTAAATAGGTTCCCGTACTCATTTTGGGTGCTGCTACTGTTTTATATTTAGGCGCAGGAGCTCCACAATGCTTTTGACATAATATTTGCAAGTATTAGAACATTCTAGGTGCTGCTTCTCAGCTCCGGTGAGCTCCTGCCCAAGTCAAGCACTGCATCTTATCCCGTGCGCAAATACCCTACAGCTGTGTCTGTCTCGAGCTCACTGGAAACTCTAAGGGCCCCAGAATATTTTATACAATGTTGCAAGTTCCCTAGAATTAGCTTCCAGCCAGACCAAGTTAATAGTTGATACAATGTTTCAAGTTCGTTGCAGACAGGCAATGCATAGCCAATGTAATTTATAGGATATTTTTTTATCATGATATTTTCTATCTGTGGGCTGCAATGAAGATGCTATTATAAATTAAATGAAAGATTTCCACGGAAATGTGCATAGAATAACTATAACTGGCACACAGATCAGTAGAAAGGGTAAGATAAATTGGCATTCCACATGAGAAAGGTTGCAGGCTCCTCGTGTAGCTTATTACCGGCAACTTCAGGAGAGTAACGAGACGAATCTGCGAAATCCAGCAGGAGCGAGAGAATGGTTGGGTCAGGTTAAGTTTTTTTTCTCCTGGTTATCTAGATCTTTAGCTCCCTCTTGAGTAATTTGTGTGTTATTTAATCAAACAGTAAGCTTAAACCATCAGACAAGCTCAATGCATATACTGTAGTTGATTTTATTGAAACACATAGGGTTGTGCCTTTATATGGAAAAATACACGTAAAGAAATGTAGACCAATTGATAGGTCGAAAGAACAGACGACTTTTGGTCGACCAAGGTTTTTTGGGGCGGGGACTGCCCTAGTGTGAATGCCTTACCCTTTGCCCAACTGGATACAGAGATAATAATATAAGTGGATGATGTGAATAAATTATATAGTGCGCCGTGTTGCTTTATGATTGAACCCTGTGTGTGTGTGTGTGTGTGTGTGTGTGTGTGTGTGTGTGTGTGTGTGTGTGTGTGTGTGTGTGTGTGTGTGTGTGTGTGTGTGTGTGTGTGTGTGTGTGTGTGTGTGTGTGTGTACAGCTAGCTGCGTTGGCGTGTGGTTTCGTCATGAGGCTGTACGCGGGGATGGAGGATAAGGGCTTCCTCAGGCAGCTCCACCTAGTGGGCCTGGTGGCACAGTTTGAAAGCCTGCTAAGCACCTACAGTGAGTACTCTAGTAGGGTCAAGGGTCAACTGTCTTACACACTGATCTAAGGTCTGTTTTTGCATTTACACCCCTATTGAGGGAAGGTAAGCTCATCCGAGATCTGTGTCTAAGGGTAACTTTTACCTAAAGGATTTCCCAATTTGAAAGGTACTTCAAGACTAACAAAGAGTACAGGAAGTTGTATAACATGCTTTTATACAGTAACGCACAGTTAATAAAAATGGTACCATTTGATAATATGTTGTACCATTTGTCATAATTGTGCATTACCATGATAGAATGTGTAATGCAGTTTAAAACCATTATATTTCCATGATCCACATCTATATCATTGTATAAATTAGGCAATACCATAGTATTATTTAGGTGCATGGCAGTACCATCATCCTTCAAAGCTAAAACCATGGGACATTTCCATGATTCAGATCTACACCATGGTATTAGTGAAAATACAATAAGGTTACCATGGTTATGAATGAAAGTACCATAGTGGTACCATGGTACATTTTTGTAAGGGATAGTTTGGAGGCATGTACTGCAGACAGATTATCTGGTTACCATGGAGACGGCCTGATTCACTGACTAAAAGTTTCATCAAAGAGAGAGAACTTCTACGATAACTGCTACGATAACAAACCACGTTTCATGTAGTTACTTTCTTCTGAACTTGTTTATGGTACTTTCTAGTACGTAAGAGCTAGTTTACAGAGTATCTAGCCAACTAGCCATCTAGCTCCGTAGCATTGAATTGTTAATCTTCCATTGTTTAGCGAAGTAGCTAGCTGGTTGAGGTTTTCCTTTTGTAACCAGGGCAGATTTAAGCAACAATCACCTCCCTAAATGCTGTTTACATTGATATCCATACTGAAAGAAGCAGTTATGGACCTCATGGGCACCCTTAACTTTTCACTTAATTTTAGGGGGAATTCACCATAAAATTATTTGTGCCAGTGCCTTAAAGTTAAGGAAACTTTAAGTTAATTTTCCCCTCATTTCCCTTAAGGTGTTTTGGCCCGATTGCCCATTTTGTTGCCCAGTGTATTTCTCCTACTATGACCAGAACAGATTGTCTACTTCAAGAGAACAGGAAGTAACCTCTAATTGACTAATTGGTGCTGCTGTTATAGGTGAGGAGATTGGCATGCTGGAGGACATGGAGGTGGGCATCTCAGACCTGCACCGGGTGGCCTTCAAGATCACCCAGGCCAAGACAGACGACCCCTGTGACCTGCAACCTGTAGTCATCGGCAGGCGGTGAGACTCTATTACCAAGCATCCTTTAACCAGTGGTTTTGTCATTACATAGTGTGAAATCGTTTTTTTTAGAGATCAGCTTGGGGACTTCATACATCATATCATACTGTAATACAGAGTAATACATTATTATTGATCCAACTTGCCAAATTGTTTTATCAGGTGTATAGTTTTTCCTATTCTCTCTTGGACAGATCTCCGTAAACATAACTGGAACCGTATAATCTGTCGGGAAGAAATGGGATGGGTGGGATAATGTTGTAGCAGTAGTTGCTGTGTTTGGGTTTTTCGTCACTGGTCATTTGGAAAATCACGATTTCGCAGGTGTTCGCATCTTTCAAATTTAGAAAGGGGAGTGTGTCTAAGTAGTCCTTAGACTACTGGCGCAGTAGTCTAAGGCACTGCATCGCAGGGCTAGCTGTGCCACCAGAGATTCTGGGTTCGAGCCCAGGCTCTGTCGCAGCCGGACGCAACCGGGAGGCCCATGGGGCGGCGCACGTAGTTAGGGAGGGTTTGGCCGCCAAGGATATCCTTGTCTCATTGCGCACTAGCGACTCCTGTGGTGGGCCGGGTGTACGGTGTTTCCTCCGACACATTGGTGGCTTCCGGGTTGGATGTGCACTGTGTCAAGAAGCAGTACGGCTTGGTTGGGTTGTGTTTCGGAGGACGCATGGCTCTCGACCTTCGCCTCTCCCGAGTCCGTACGGGAATGCAGCGATGAGACAAGTCTGTTACTACTACCAATTGGATACCACGAAATTGGGGAGAGAAAAAAAGAAAGGGGAGGGCACATTTGGCCTGTAACTTGCAAAAAGAGAGGGTGGAGCTCCTCATTCTGGTTCCGCTCCTCATTCTAGCATCTCTTCTCTTAACACTTATGGACCCAGAACTTAATCGAGCAGCTGACCAATTACATGAGACTTTATTTCTGGGTTAACCGAGATTCAGCTTTTCCTATTTCACCAATTCTACCTACTGATTGAGGTGGTGTAGATGGTAGTCTAATTATTCCAAAAGCAGTCGACATACTGCAGCGAATTTGGGAAGGTAGCCAGGGTTGAAAAGTCCTTAAAAACATGTATTTTCCATCTGAGAATAATGAATAGGTTAGCTTCCACATGACTTACAGTGAGCCATTTCCAGTTATCCAGGCTAATCTACTTCAAGTCGATTGTAATAATAAAACACCTGTATTTGATTGGTCGTGGCTCGTATCATTATTTGGATATATTCCACTGAAGCCTGACTGTGTTTGTTTAAACAACTGATCCTGTATCTCAGTAACAGGAGTTGCAACACATTTGTCTCAATGCTGACGTGTGCTGTTAACCAGTAAACCTGTCAGATGGGTGATAAATAGTCATGTAATACTATCAGACCAATTAGTACCATGTCAAGGCCCAGTGAAAGTTGTGTGGACATCACAACATCCTACTTACTGTAACTTCAGACTCCACCAAGCCTCTGTTCAGGCTTGTGCTCAGATTTTAAGTGTTAAAAGAATAGGTGAGAAGTGCTTCAAAGTTGGTATGTGATGTCTTGATGTCCACGCATATCAAATCTCTGTTTACACTTTCTCTTTCACCCTTCCTTCCTTTCTTTCTTTCTTTCTTTCTTTCTTTCTATCTTTCTATCTTTCTTTCCTTCCTTCCTTCCTTCCTTCCTTCCTTCCTTCCTTCCTTCCTTCCTTCCTTCCTTCCTTCCTTCCTTCCTTCCTTCCTTCCTTCCTTCCTTCCTTCCTTCCTTCCTTCCTTCCTTCGTACCTCCAACTCTCTCTCTCTTTCCTTTCCTCCCATTCTCCCTTTCTTTCCCTCTCTCCTTCCCTCTCTCCCTCCCGCCTACCTCCCTCCAGCGACCATTATACTGTAGAAGTGCCATTACCACGGCTGGCCTTCCAGACGTTACCCCATGAGATCAAAGAGGGCAAGGCGTTGCAGGTTTACCCAGTGCTCTTCAACGTGGGAATCAACGAACAGCAGACAATAGCAGACAGGTACCGGAACACTTTTCTCTTTTACGGGCGAATCATATCTTCCACTTTAGTTACATTAGTTCATGATTAAGTGACATTTTGACTGAAGTAGAAGTTCAGTCAACCAGCCTTTACTGATCCCTCAGTTTCTTCTGTTACACACTATGGGAGAAAAAAACATTTGTTTTGGATGAGATAATGTTGTCTATAGTCATTTCCCATCATGCTCCCAAGGTCATTGTCAACCAGTGTAATGTTATCGCCTTTGGAGCATCAAATAGGATTGTTTCTATCCAGCCAGTAAGCCTGGTTTGAGACAGGATATTGTGGCCATGATGTTAGGCTCACATTCAGAAAGAAACTTTGTTAGTGGTCATTTATTGCAATCATTTCAAGACTGCCAGACCTAAGTCACTTCTGAAATGCACACGATCAGTCTCACTGACCCGTAACTTTCACCCAAGTCTGTGATATCTCAGACTTGGGTGAATGATGCGCCATGCCATAGAGATCCGGCATTTACAAAATCACACTGATTGCCGTAACGGGGGGTGCTATAGTAATCAACTGACATTCCAAACTGAACAAGCATGTCTCCTGTTCCGTCATAAAATGTGATTCATATATGCAGCCTCTAAGCCAATAAGCTCCGCCCATTGGTTTTTCTGCTAATTAGACTTTTTTCCCCTACCAAACTTTGAACAAGCATATCTACCATAACGACCTATATCATTTCAGTACTTAAAATGAAATTATGCAATAATTGTCACTAACTGACATAAGAAGGAGCGCTCTGTCATTCGTGGGGGACAACAGGTTTACTGTAGACTTGTTCTCTCTTTCTCCCTGTACAGATTAACTTGTCCTTTCAGGTGCTCTTTCTCCCTGTACAGCTTAACTTGTCCTTTCAGGTTCTCTTTCTCCCTGTACAGATTAACTTGTCCTTTCAGGTTCTCTTTCTCCCTGTACAGATTAATTTGTCCTTTCAGGTTCTCTTTCTCCCTGTACAGCTTAACTTGTCCTTTCAGGTTCTCTTTCTCCCTGTACAGATTAACTTGTCCTTTCAGGTTCTCTTTCTCCCTGTACAGATTAATTTGTCCTTTCAGGTTCTCTTTCTCCCTGTACAGCTTAACTTGTCCTTTCAGGTGCTCTTTCTCCCTGTACAGATTAACTTGTCCTTTCAGGTTCTCTTTCTCCCTGTACAGCTTAACTTGTCCTTTCAGGTGCTCTTTCTCCCTGTACAGATTAACTTGTCCTTTCAGGTTCTCTTTCTCCCTGTACAGATTAATTTGTTCTTTCAGGCTCTCATTCTCCCTGTACAGATAAACTTGTCCTTTCAGGTGCTCTTTCTCACTGTACAGATTAACTTGTCCTTTCAGGTTCTCTTTCTCCCTGTACAGATTAATTTGTCCTTTCAGGCTCTCATTCTCCCTGTACAGCTTAACTTGTCCTTTCAGGCTCTCATTCTCCCTGTACAGATGAACTTGTCCTTTCAGGTTCTCTTTCTCCCTGTACAGCTTAACTTGTCCTTTCAGATGCTCTTTCTCCCTGTACAGATTAACTTGTCCTTTCAGGTTCTCTTTCTCCCTGTACAGATTAACTTGTCCTTTCAGGTTCTCTTTCTCCCTGTACAGATTAATTTGTTCTTTCAGGCTCTCATTCTCCCTGTACAGATATATTTGTCCTTTCAGGCTCTCATTCGCCCTGTACAGATGAACTTGTCCTTTCAGGCTCTCATTCTCCCTGTACAGATTAATTTGTTTATCAGGCTCTCATTCTCCCTGTACAGATTAATTTGTTTATCAGGCTCTCATTCTCCCTGTACAGATAAACTTGTCCTTTCAGGCTCTCATTCTCCCTGTACAGATTAACTTGTCCTTTCAGGCTCTCATTCTCCCTGTACAGATTAACTTGTCCTTTCAGGCTCTCATTCTCCCTGTACAGATGAACTTGTCCTTTCAGGCTCTCATTCTCCCTGTACAGATGAACTTGTCCTTTCAGGCTCTCATTCTCCCTGTACAGATTAACTTGTCCTTTCAGGCTCTCATTCTCCCTGTACAGATGAACTTGTCCTTTCAGGCTCTCATTCTCCCTGTACAGATTAATTTGTTTATCAGGCTCTCATTCTCCCTGTACAGATTAATTTGTTCTTTCAGGCTCTCATTCTCCCTGTACAGATTAACTTGTCCTTTCAGGCTCTCATTCTCCCTGTACAGATGAACTTGTCCTTTCAGGCTCTCATTCTCCCTGTACAGATTAATTTGTTTATCAGGCTCTCATTCTCCCTGTACAGATATATTTGTCCTTTCAGGCTCTCATTCGCCCTGTACAGATGAACTTGTCCTTTCAGGCTCTCATTCTCCCTGTACAGATATATTTGTCCTTTCAGGCTCTCATTCGCCCTGTACAGATGAACTTGTCCTTTCAGGCTCTCATTCTCCCTGTACAGATTAATTTGTTTATCAGGCTCTCATTCTCCCTGTACAGATTAATTTGTTTATCAGGCTCTCATTCTCCCTGTACAGATAAACTTGTCCTTTCAGGCTCTCATTCTCCCTGTACAGATTAACTTGTCCTTTCAGGCTCTCATTCTCCTGTACAGATTAACTTGTCCTTTCAGGATTCTCCCTGTACAGATGAACTTGTCCTTTCAGGCTCTCATTCTCCCTGTACAGATTAATTTGTTTATCAGGCTCTCATTCTCCCTGTACAGATGAACTTGTCCTTTCAGGCTCTCATTCTCCCTGTACAGATTAACTTGTCCTTTCAGGCTCTCATTCTCCCTGTACAGATGAACTTGTCCTTTCAGGCTCTCATTCTCCCTGTACAGATTAATTTGTTTATCAGGCTCTCATTCTCCCTGTACAGATTAATTTGTTCTTTCAGGCTCTCATTCTCCCTGTACAGATAAACTTGTCCTTTCAGGCTCTCATTCTCCCTGTACAGATTAACTTGTCCTTTCACATTTTCATTCTCCCTGTACAGATTAACTTGTCCTTTCATGTTCTCATTCTCCCTGTACAGATTCGGAGACATCTCTTTGCAAGAGAGGATAAACCAGAGGAACTTTGAGATTTTAGACAGTTATTACAAATCACTAAGCGATAAGGTGCCATCAGAATGTAAGTGCATCAACTGCCACTTTAACATCAAAACATCAGAAGTATATAAATGTCATCAATCATCATGCAATAGTATCCATCTTGCTTTTTCATAGAACACATTTTGACTTCATCCCACAGAAGAAAATGAGTTCTGTATATTGTAATGATCCATGCCCATTTATATATAAGCAACATACACTGAGTGTGTACAAAGCATTAAGAACATCTTCCTAATATTGAATTGCACTCCCCGCCTTTTGCCCTCAGAACAGCTTCAATTCGTCGGGCATGGGCTCAACAAGGTGTCGAAAGCGTTCCTCAGGGATGCTGGCTCATGTTAACTCCAATGCTTCCCACAGGTGTCAAGTTGGCTGGATGTCCTTTTGGTGGTGGACCATTCTTTATACACACAGGAAACTGTTGAAACCTTCCAGTTCTTGACACAAACCGGTGGCACATAATTCCATCCCCCGTTCAAAGGCACTTCAATATTTTGTCTTGCCCATTCACCCACTGAATGGTACACATACACAATCCATGTCTCAAGGATTAAAAATCCTTCTTTAACCCGTCTCCTCCCCTTCATCTACACTGATTGGAGAGGATTTAACAAGTGACATCAATAAGGGATCATAGCTTTCACCTGGTCAGTCTATGTCTTGGAAAGAGCATAATGTTTTGTACACTCAGTGTAGTTTTATTACAGACATAAGATACAATGTGTCTTTATTTTACAGTCCAACACACACACACACACCAGTATTTCCATTTCCCGTCTACCATCGATTCAGCTCCTGTAAAATACACCCATGTGGGTCAGATTTGCAGACAGATACACGACCACAGAGATCTACGTTTGTAGTAGTTTCCATAGATACCCTCATTCTTGTTGTCAGTGTACCGTATATTTTCAATACCTGCATCCTTCCTGTCGCATGAACACACACACACACACACACACACACACACACACACACACACACACACACACACACACACACACACACACACACACACACACAACTCCTTCCTGTTACAGCGCTGTCGAGCAGCCAAATGAACTCTCGTTTCATTTCGTTTCCTTTCACAGGTCTGCCATGTTTTCAAACGCAGACGGACTTGAAAGATTTACTCGGAACCCTGGGCCAGAATGTAGTGACGAAGAAGAGAAAGAATGTGGAGATACTGTGGCTCGCTGGAACGGTGAGGATAGAATAAGATATATAACAAGTGGATCCATTCTTATACATCTGGCTTGACGTCATTCATGCAAACTCGTCAGCCTGCTCATGTCCCTACGTATGGAGGTTGATACGTTGGTGCCCTGAGGAGAAGTTTTGAACTTGTGAATGCAATGCACCTGCTACAATGAAGACTTCATAAACATATTCGACATCTGGCAGAAGACCATGCAAGGCTCCAAATAACCCTGATGATTTAGGGGAAATCTCCCAGAGAATGGGCATCTGATTACCTAATCACATAGGTAGGCATAGAGCAGCAATGGAAGCTACACTTGACCGATTTATATCATATACTGTATCTAGCCAAACCAATCCGGAACCCCACACACACATGATTAATAACACTATTGATAAAGGAGCAAAGGTTGAACACACACATTCCTAATTATTCCTCTGGTATTTGGCTAATGGTTCCTCTGGTATTTCCAAAGACTTCAGACAGTCTTTGGAAAATGAAAGCAGATCTCTTCTGGTTGTAACTATGAGCATCCTTCTCTTTCCCTCCCTGGTCTCTGGAATTAGCTGAGCCTGAAAAGGAATTAGCTGAGCCTGAAAAGGAATTAGCTGAGCCTGAAAAGGAATTAGCTGAGCCTGAAAAGGAATTAGCTGAGCCTGAAAAGGAATTAGCTGAGCCTGAAAAGGAATTAGCTGAGCCTGAAAAGGAATTAGCTGAGCCTGAAAAGGAATTAGCTGAGCCTGAAAAGGAATTAGCTGAGCCTGAAAAGGAATTAGCTGAGCCTGAAAAGGAAGTCTGGGAAACATCATATACAGTGGGGCAAAAAAGTATTTAGTCAGCCACCAATTGTGCAAGTTCTCCCACTTAAAAAGATGAGAGGCCTGTAATTTTCATCATAGGTACACTTCAACTATGACAGACAAAATGAGAAAAACAATCCAGAAAATCACATTGTAGGATTTTTAATGAATTTATTTGCAAATTATGGTGGATAATAAGTATTTGGTCAATAACAAAAGTTTATCTCAATACTTTGTTATATACCCTTGTATACCCCTGTTGGCAATGACAGAGGTCAAACGTTTTCTGTAAGTCTTCACAAGGTTTTCACACACTGTTGCTGGTATTTTGGCCCATTCCTCCATGCAGATGGGCAACACGGACTTTCAACTCCCTCCAAAGATGTTCTATGGGGTTGAGATCTGGAGATTGGCTAGGCCACTCCAGGACCTTGAAATGCTTCTTACGAAGCCACTCCTTCGTTGCCCAGGCGATGTGTTTGGGATCATTGTCATGCTGAAAGACCCAGCCACGTTTCATCTTCAATGTCCTTGCTGATGGAAGGAGGTTTTCACTCAAAATCTCACAATACATGGCCCCATTCATTCTTTCCTTTACACGGATCAGTCGTCCTGGTCCCTTTGCGGAAAAACAGCCCGAAAAGCATGATGTTTCCACCCCCATGCTTCACAGTAGGTATGGTGTTCTTTGGATGCAACTCAGCATTCTTTGTTCTCCAAACACGACGAGTTGAGTTTTTACCAAAAAGTTATATTTTGGTTTCATCTGACCATATGAAATTCTCCCAATTTTCTTCTGGATCATCCAAATGCTCTCTAGCAAACTTCAGATGGGCCTGGACATGTACTGGCTTAAGCAGGGGGACATGTCTGGCACTGCAGGATTTGAGTCCCTGGCGGCGTAGTGTGTTACTGATGGTAGGCTTTGTTACTTTGGTCCCAGCTCTCAGCAAGTCATTCACTAGGTCCCCCCGTGTGGTTCTGGGATTTTTGCTCACCGTTCTTGTGATCATTTTGACCCCACGGGGTGAGATCTTGCATGGAGCCCCAGATCGAGGGAAATTATCAGTGGTCTTGTATGTCTTCCATTTCCTAATAATTGCTCCCACAGTTGATTTCTTCAAACCAAGCTGCTTACCTATTGCAGATTCAGTCTTCCCAGCCTGGTGCAGGTCTACAATTTTGTTCTTTGGTCTTGGCCATAGTGGAGTTTGGAGTGTGACTGTTTGAGGTTGTGGACAGGTGTCTTTTATACTGATAACAAGTTCAAACAGGTGCCATTAATACAGGTAACGAGTGGAGGACAGAGGAGCCTCTTAAAGAAGAAGTTACAGGTCTGTGAGTGCCAGAAATCTTGCTTGTTTGTAGGTGACCAAATACTTATTTTCCACCATAATTTGCAAATAAATTCATTAAAAATCCTACAATGTGATTTTCAGGATTTTATTTTCTCATTTTGTCTGTCATAGTTGAAGTGTACCTATGATGAAAATTACAGGCCTCTCTCATCTTTTTAAGTGGGAGAACTTGCACAATTGGTGGCTGACTAAATACTTTTTTGCCCCACTGTAAGCATCTGCATTGAATGCTTTCACTTTCAAAGTGAAAATTATTTTCATAAGAACAAAAACATGTTTTCATTGAATTCCCAGTGGAGTTTCCAGGGTACTTTTCTTCCCAATTCTACCTCACAGTCAGAGTAGTTTTCAGTTATGCATTATGTTTAAAATAGTTTGTTTTTGTTTACGTTATTGAGGTGTTTTCTTCTTTCTTCTGGTCCAGATCTGCCGACGGCTGAACGGGATCAGGTTCACCAGCTGTAAAAGTGCCAAAGACAGGACGTCGATGTCTGTAACCCTGGAGCAGTGTGCCCTGCTGAGAGACGAGCACCAGCTCAACAAGGATTACTTCATACGAGCCCTGGACTGCATGCGGAGGTGAGAGAGAGAAACTCAACTTTGGGGGAGAGGTCTTAAAAGTTATTTCCTGATTAACAGTAGGGCTCCTCGCGTTCCCTCTCTCCTCGCGTCTTCTCTCCTTGCCTCATTCTCAAAAGGAAGGAATGGAGTGAGAAGTGAGCATTGAAGGGGGAAATCTGAGGACAGGAACCTCCAATCTGCTCCCCCGCTGCTTGCATCACTTCCCTCTAATGTTTTGAGGTGGTTGTGGTGGTGAGTGTATGGGAGGAGGTCTACCGAAGGAATCAGAGATGGACTTTTGAGATTCCCCTTTATGTCTCTGGGCCCTGAAGTTGATTGGGTAACCTGGTCAGGAAAACTCCTGGTCCTAATTATAAATAAGCTCCAGGATTCTTTCCTGACTAAGTAACCCGACCTCACCGGGGAAAAACTCCAGGCTCTACGTATGCCAATATTCCCTCATTGTGAAAAGTAACTAATGTTTGAAAGGACAGAGGAAGTGGCAAACATCCTGCTGATCGATCTGTGGCTGCCAACTAGCTAATGGAGCTCAGTGGCATGAGCAAACACACAGCAGCATGTCTATCACACTGTTCACTGGCACCAGCCATTTCACCACCCCTAGTTGGTATCAGAAGCCACACCCCCACCCTGATAGCCTGCCTCATCCCATCTGACTTGCTCAAAGTTCACATCAGAGCCACGTCGTAGCTTGGCATGGGCCCTGCTTGAATACTTTAGAAATGTGTCATTCCCTCCCTTCCTTCTCTCAAATAAATCACTGATCTGATGTGACTGGGTGGGTGAAAGCTACAGTGCTGTATCTAAAGGAACCCATGTTGTCACCTATCCAATGTTGGATAGGTGACAACATCAGTGATAACCTAATATAGCATTTCTACACCAATTGAACAGGGCCTATTGCATCATGATGTCACCCAGGCACATTCCCATAATCACCTTCTCTACTGTCTGTCCTCGTGATGTCAGAAGCCCTCAACCATGTGACCTAGAGATGAGAGCGTACAATTCTGTCAACAGAGAAGTTTGGCAGAAGAACACATGATCACCACAACTATCTTTTTTTATATTTATTTATTTAATTATACCCCTTTTTCTCCCCAATTTTGTGGTATCCAATTGGTAGTTACAGTCTTGTCCCATCGCTACAACTTCCGTACGGACTCAGGAGAGGCGAAGGTCGAGAGCTGTGCGTCCTCCGAAACACAATCCTGCGAAGCTACACTGCTTAACCTGGAAGCCAGCCGCACCAATGTGTCGGAAGAAACACCATACACCTGGCGACCGTGTCGGCGTGCACTGCGCAGGGCCCGCCACAGGAGTTGCTAGTGCGCGATGGGACAAAAAAAAAACATCCCTGCTGGCCAAACCCTCCCCTAACCCGGACGACGCGGGCCAATTGTGCACCGCCCCATGGGTCTCCCGGTCTTGTCCGGCTGCGACAGAGCCTGGACTTGAACCAGGATCTCTAGTGGCACAGCTAGCACTGTGATGCGGTGCCTTAGACCACTGCGCCATCCGGGAGGCCCACCACAACTATCTTAACAGTCAATTGTATTTTGCTAGTGAAGACATCAAAACTATGAAATAACACATGGAATCAAGTAGTAACCTTTGATACTCTCTTGGCATTCTCTCAACCATTTTCACCTGGAATGTTTTTCGAACAGTCTTGAAGGAGAGTTGGACCGCAGAGTGAAGGAAAAGCAGCCAACAAATACCCAGCAAAAGTGCAAACTCCTTCGACTGTTGGAAAAACATTCCAGGTAAAGCTGGTTGAGAGAATGCCAAGAGTGTGCAAAACTGTCATCAAGGCAAAGGGTGGCTACTTTGAAGAATCTCAAATATAAAATATATTTTGATTTGTTTAACACTTTTTTTGGTTACTACATGATTCCATATGTGTTATTTCATAGTTTTGATGTCTTCACTAGCCAAATACAATTGACTGTAAAGATTAGTATAGAAAAGTACAAATAAAGAAAAACCCTTGAATGAGCAGGTTTGTCCAAACTTTTGACTGGTACTGTGTCTTAACAGTCAATTGTATTTGACTAGTTAGGGATTTTGTCATAAATAATGAAAGAAAACATTCTGTGTATGTGGTAAAGACAAAGTGGGGTTGCTTGTACTATACACAAAACACATCCCACTTGGAATAGACTTCATAGACATCAATTTATACAAGCAATTCTTTCTCAGATTTGATGGGCAACTTGACCAGAGTTTCTGGGTGCTTGAGTATCTAAGGAATCTTTGTTTCATCTGTGCACCAACTGTAACATTTCATCACTTTGCCCTCGAATGGATTGAATGAAATTCAACCTCAAACAAAGAGTGATTATCAGAGCTTGAGAATGGATATGTGTTCTAGTGTCAAGATGGTTCAGAGTGACACTGGAAGATAGCTGTGGGCTTGACCCGTCTATGCAAAGTTGGACCGGTAACTTTCAATCTTCAGTAAATACGTTTTAGTACTGAGCAGCTGTGAATATCAAATCAAATTTGATTTGTCACATGCGTCGAATATAACAGGTGTAGACTTTACCGTGAAATGCTTACTTACATGTCCTTAACCAGTAATGCATTTCAAGAAATAGAGATAACTAAGTATGATAGATCTTTCTTTCAACATAGTTTTGTCAGAATAGCCTGTATACTGGGCACCACATAATGTAAACGGTCCGTTGAATGTGGCGAGTTAGTGATATTGCCATGAGTAAAAAAGTGTGCATCAAATATCTGAGGAAGTCAAATGGCAGTCTTTTGCTTGCAGAAATGCTATCACACCCACTGTGTGCAACTGCATACACTGTGTGTTCACACGTCTAAGGGGGATACCTAGTCAGTTGTCCAACTGAATGTATTCAACTGAAATGTGTCTTTCGCATTTAACCCAACCGCTCTGGATCAGAGAGTTGCGGGGGGCTGCCTTAATCGACATCCACGTCTTCAGCACCCGGGGAACAGTGGGTTAACTGCCTTGCTCAGGGGCAGAACGACAAATGTAACAAGGGCAACAAAGATACAGCTCAGATGATCACTAAAGAGTTTGAGAGAACTAAGTCATTTCTAAAACACTGTTAGATAAAACTGGTGTATGTTTGGAGAAAAAGGAGTGCTTTGATGATGTCGAGGGTCGTTATGAGGCTTGTAGAACCGGTTATGGTTAGACAGTGTTGTGGCTTTGGAGCGGTCCAAGAATAAACCGGCTCTACAACAAGCCTACGACTATAAAATGTCATCATCATTAGAGACTATGTGCCTGCTAATAATCACAAACGTCAGAGTTACTTAACTCAGCAAAAAAAGAAACTGCCCTTTTTCAAGTCCCTGTTTTTCAAAGACCTTTCGTAAAAGTCCAAATAACTTCACAGATCTTCATTGTAAAGGGTTTTTAAACACTGTTTCCCATGCTTTTTCAATGACCCATAAACAATTAATTAACATGCACCTGTGTAACGGACGTTAACACACTAACAGCTTACAGACGGTAGGCAATTAATGTCACAGTTGTGAAAACTTAGGACACTAAAGAGGCCTTTCTACTGACTCTGAAAAACACCTAAATAAAGATGCCCAGGGTCCCTGCTCATCTGCGTGAACGTGCCTTAAGCATGCTGCAAGGAGGCATGAGGACTGCAGATGTGGCCAGGGCAATAAATTGCAATGTCCGTACTGTGAGACGCCTAAGACAGCGCTACAGGGAGACAGGATGGACAGCTGATCATCCTCGCAGTGACAGAACACGTGTAACAACACCTGCACAGGATCGGTACATCTGAACATCACACCTGCGGGACAGGTACAGGATGGCAACAACTGCCCGAGTTACACCAGGAATGCACAATCCCTCCATCAGTGCTCAGACTGTCCACAATAGGCTGAGAGAGGCTGGACTGAGGGCTTGTAGGCCTGTTGTAAGGCAGGTCCTCACCAGACATCACCGGCATCAACATTGCCTACGGGCACAAAGCCCCCGTCGCTGGACCAGACAGGACTGGCAAAAAGTGCTCTTCACTGACGAGTTGCGGTTTTGTCTCACCAGGGGTGATGGTCGGATTCGCTTTTATCGTCAAAGGAATGAGCGTTACACCGAGGCCTGTACTCTGGAGCGGGGTCAATTTGAAGGTGGAGGTTCCGTCATGGTCTGGGGCGGTGTGTCAATCTCAACGCTGTGCGTTACAGGGAAGACATCCTCCTCCCTCATGTGGTACCCTTCCTGCAGGCTCATCCTGACATGGCCCTCCTTCTGTGCTTGATTTCCTGCAAGACAGGCCATGGCCAGTCAAGAGCCCGGATCTCAATCCTATTGAGCATGTCTGGGACCTATTGGATCGGAGGGTGAGGGCTAGGGCCATTCCCCCCAGAAATGTCCAGGAACTTGCAGGTGCTTCTGCCCCTGAAGAAGGCAGTTAACCCACTGTTCCTAGGCTGTCATTGTAAATAACTGAACTGACTTGCCTAGTTAAATAAAGATGAAATGTTCATGAAGCTTGACTATCTCTCTGTCAATACTGACACTGTTCCCTTATTTTATCCAACATGTATGTTGACATAGAATGTACACTTGGGTTCAGACTAACTGCACAACGGTCTGGTTTCACTATGGCTTGTTCTGGATATGTGGGGGTAAGGCTTATCACATTTCCTTAGGTTTTGGGTTGAGATCTTTAAATGTCCCTTTCTGTTGGCTACATGAAATCAACAGGTGCAACAGAACGCATCCAAAGCTTTGTCCAAATCATTTTCAACTAAATAATTGAAAGAGGAGAGATCCACATAAATGATCTTGCCTGCCTCTACTCGCTCCCTTCATACTCTTACACTCTTCCATTCATCTTTCCATTTACCCATTCATCCATTCATCTTTTCATTTACCCATTTACCCATTCATCTTTCCATTTACCCATTCATCTTTCCATTTACCCATTTACCCATTCATCTTTCCATTTACCCATTCATCTTTCCATTTACCCATTCATCTTTCCATTTACCCATTCATCTTTCCATTTACCCATTCATCTTTCCATTTACCCATTCATCTTTCCATTTACCCATTCATCTTTCCATTTGCCCATTCATCTTTCCATTTGCCCATTCATCTTTCCATTTACCCATTCATCTTTCCATTTGCCCATTCATCTTTCCATTTGCCCATTCATCTTTCCATTTACCCATTCATCTTTCCATTTACCCATTCATCTTTCCATTTACCCATTCATCCATTCATCTTTCCATTTACCCATTCATCTTTCCATTTACCCATTCATCCATTCATCTTTCCATTTACCCATTCATCTTTCCATTTACCCATTCATCTTTCCATTTACCCATTCATCCATTCATCTTTCCATTTACCCATTCATCTTTCCATTTGCCCATTCATCTTTCCATTTACCCATTCATCCATTCATCTTTCCATTTACCCATTCATCTTTCCATTTACCCATTCATCCATTCATTTACCCATTCATCCATTCATCTTTCCATTTACCCATTCATCCATTCATCTTTCCATTTACCCATTCATCTTTCCATTTACCCATTCATCCATTCATCTTTCCATTTGCCCATTCATCTTTCCATTTACCCATTCATCTTTTCATTTACCCATTCATCTTTCCATTTACCCATTCATCCATTCATCTTTCCATTTACCCATTCATCCATTCATCTTTCCATTTACCCATTCATCTTTCCATTTACCCATTCATCTTTCCATTTACCCATTCATCCATTCATCTTTCCATTTACCCATTCATCCATTCATCTTTCCATTTACCCATTCATATTTCCATTTACCCATTCATCCATTCATCTTTCCATTTTCCCATTCATCCATTAATCCATCCGTGCTTGCTGGTTGTCTTTGGCCCATGTCAGGGGTCTCTCCTTTACTAACCCACCGGTTCTTTCTGTCTATTCTCTGTCTCACCTCCTCGCCCCTCGCCCTGCAGTCGGCTCACCCAGGGAGAAGTAGTGTGTCAGTGGGATTCGGACCCCGAGGCGGCGTGCTCTGTAGCGGAGAACAAGCCGGCCTCGCGACACTTCTACCCCATCGCCCTACTGCTTGTCAGCTCACACCTGCTGGTCGTGTGGTTAATTTTAAGTCTTGTTTTTCTGCTTGCAAAATATCAATAAAGTTGCTGACGATGCCATGTACTAACCTTGTGTGCCTCGGGTGGTGATTTTTGTCTGTGCAGCTTGTTTTTTGGGAGGGAGGGAGTCTGGAATTTGCGTGATTTCATTGATTTTGCTTTGAAAGGGTAATTGGGTGGATACATGATTTAATTTGTACAATCAAACACAAGCTTTTGACTGTTAATCCGACTAGCAGGCTTGAGGATAGGATGGAATCGTTTTAGAATGTAAGGGATTAAGAAAATAAATTATCTCCGCTAAAACATATTAGCTTTCTCTATTTTCACAGATACCATACTGTTGAACCTTGGAGGCTTTTTTCTCCCCTACCTATATGGCATTGGCCATATAATACTATCAGAAGGACTGGCGATAAACAGTTATCTCTTCATGTCAATGACAGAGAGCTAACGTTCTGAGAGCTAGCATTGCGTTCTGGTTGGCTGCTCTGGCACAGGTAACAAAGTGCTAACAGCGTAACTGAAGCCGATCACACTGTTACACACTCCAGTATAAACTCCAAGCAGCTTGAGGGCACGTTGTTATCATAACCTCCAGTTGACCCCTGTTAGTTGAGGGACCCTCCTCTTCATAGAGACTGTGATTTATTTACTAAGATTCTACATTTTAGTAATGTACTACATCTCTTCAACGATTCCTATGTCCTCTGGAATAGTGGAAGTGGAACCCCCTCACTCTTCTTCCCCACTCCAACTATCTCCCCCTCTACTCTAAAGTAGAGCATAGTAGGATTCTGATGAGCAGGGGGAAAATAGAGCCGTAGAAATCAGTACTGATATGCTCCAGGACACTTCAAAAGCAGTTGTTTTCTCTCTCAGTTGTTTAGATGGTTAGACTGCTGTTAGTGTGTATAGACGGTTAGACAGAATAACAGTAGCAGTCTCTAAAACAGCAACTGTAGGAATGATCCCAGAATGTAGGAGTGATCCCAGGGAATAGGAATGATCCCAGAATGTAGGAGCGATCCCAGGGAATAGGAATGATCCCAGAATGTAGGAGCGATCCCAGAATGTAGGAGCGATCCCAGGGAATAGGAATGATCCCAGAATGTAGGAGCGATCCCAGGGAATAGGAATGATCCCAGAATGTAGGAGCGATCCCAGGGAATAGGAATGATCCCAGAATGTAGGAGTGATCCCAGGGAATAGGAATGATCCCAGAATGTAGGAGTGATCCCAGGGAATAGGAATGATCCCAGAATGCAGGAGCGATCCCAGGGAATAGGAATGATCCCAGAATGTAGGAGCGATCCCAGAATGTAGGAGCGATCCCAGGGAATAGGAATGATCCCAGAATGTAGGAGCGATCCCAGGGAATAGGAATGATCCCAGAATGTAGGAGCGATCCCAGAATGTAGGAGCGATTTCAGCTGACGGTGTAGGCACAGTGCACAAACATTTCTCAGTCTTAACTTGCCAGGTATGGGATGTTTACAGACTAGAGGGAGGGAGGAAGGGAGATCCAAGATATTTATCCACTAATAAAATCCAAACGAGTTGAAAGAATTGGAAAATGATTCACTTGGACATGCTGCCAGGTATGGGATGTGCGCTACTGACTGAGCAGACATGGCTATGGACCGTTCTGAATTTATGTACTGCAAGACAGCGTTTCAAACTAATATTAATATATATATAAAATATATTATTAGTTTGAAACGCTGTCTTGCAGTACTTCATTTTAGAAACTATGATGTTTGGTGTTAGAGCTCAGTGGAGCCAGCTGGAGAAAGCGATTCGCAGGCCAAGATAAAATAAATGACGCCTATCTATATTTATTTCCAGTCAATGTAAACAGCCAAATGTTTTCATGCATCCGGACCATAAATAGCGCACATCCCATACCTGGCAGCATGTCCAAGTGAATCATTTTCAAATTCTGTCAACTCATTTGAATTTTATTAGTGGATAATTATCTTGGATCTCCCTTCCTCCCTCCCTCTAGTCTGTATATATATATAGTATGGGCTGATATAGGCAAATAATGTTAGATAGTCATGTAATGGACCACATGAGAATTTCTGGTAACATATCCTCTATCTGCGGCAGAAGGGGGCACATTTTGATCTTGCCTAGGCTGCAGAATTGCTGGGACTTTGGTTGTTTGTCCCTCCCTAGACGTAGTTTGACAAACCCAGTTTTAAATAATAATTTGCACGGGCATCATGTTGCACCAAGAGCTCCATGGCCATTGAAAGGCCATAAGGAGAGTAAGCTTGTCCATGGTGGTCTGCGAACCCACGACCTTCCAGCTCGCAATCAAAATCCCAATATTGCCATGTAACACTCTCTAGGTGAAAAATGGTTTGTCAATCTGTATATCTAAGGCTCTGGTCTGTCCTAGGAGTGGGGGGAAAGGTAGGCATGTTCTCTGCTATACTATGTTTCATTATTATTTTGGATAGAGGGAGGATCACTTTTTTCAAGCGTTCAAGGGAGGGTCAAGTGAAAATATATTTGGACTAAATTAGGGTCATCCATTTTAATTTCAGAGAGGTCAGATTTTCTCGATGTATCCCATTTTATGAATAACGTACTGTCCCTTACCTTAGCTGTCCTACGGGTGATACTTAACTGTTGTCCGTCTGTCATCTGCTTCCCATCTGTCCGTCTGTTACTCAGTTGTTGGTTGTTGTTTTCCATACTCAAAACACAGACCCCCTTTTTGAGAAGATTATTCATCATCTCATTTCATTCTTCTTCCCTCCTTTTTGTCATCATGGCCACACCACCAAACCAGGGAGGGATGTCGGATTGAGAATGTGCAAAAGAATATTAAATGCCGGAAGTATGCCTTCAACATGCTGCAGCTGATGGCATTCCCCAAGATCTACCGGCCACCGGAGGGGACCTATGGGAAGGTTGACTCCTGAACCCAACCTACCCTCCACAGGGAGTGTGCATGTGCACACTTTGGGAAAAGTGTAGGGAAACAGGACACAGCCGGTGTAAAAAACAAACCATATGATTCCCGACGTAATCTAATCCAAGCAGTAAATATAGTAGCAATAGAAATAGTCTATAGCCATG
Organism: Oncorhynchus keta; assembly: GCF_023373465.1. Lineage (NCBI taxonomy): Eukaryota > Metazoa > Chordata > Actinopteri > Salmoniformes > Salmonidae > Oncorhynchus > Oncorhynchus keta. The sequence goes on from NC_068436.1 coordinate 15,510,295, forward strand.
CGCTGCAGGTCCAGATGTAAAAAGTAAATTAAAGGTTGTAGGTGTTTCTGATATTGGCCATGTTATGTAACGTTGCTGGGACACACTGTTTTGTCTGAGTTAAGTTTGTCCGTAAATCTTGTTCAGGCGTTCCTTTATAATTTTCTTCTTCGCTGAGTCATCGTTTGTAATATCTGCGAAGCGTGTTGCTTGCCAATTGAGCATACTTTCTCATGCTCCGTTTCTGAAATGCCTTAAAGTCAACACAGTAACTCATTTGCATCAGACGTGGCTTGAAGGAAGCCTTGAGAGGTTCTATACGTTCGAGAAAAAGCTGAACAGACTTTCAAGTTTAGCTTGTTGTTCATGTTCCCTCAGCCTTCTACATAAGAGACCTGTCTGTCCCTTAAGGAGCCTGAGAGAGCTTACTGTAAATATAATTTAATACCATGAATATGTTCTCCTCTTATTCTCAATCATGGTTGCTTTTACAACCACCTCATATTTTTTTTGTACAATTCAATCGTAATGTGTCTCACAAAATATGTTGAATTACTGCCATATCTATCACATGCTGTATGTAACTATACTTTTGTTTAGAAAATATTGTTTTCCTTTATTTTCCCTCCACAATCAGTCAATTGAAAACCAAACCATAACCCCTTTGTATCATATTTATTTTTATATCCTTTTTAATCTGTTTTTATGCTTTATTCAGGGTCATTGTCTTGGATTCATAAGCATCCAAAGCTCTTCCTGTATGTAAAATATCTTTGTTTGCGCTTTGCAATGTGTTGCATTCCTGTTTATTTAATTAAACTACATTTGATTCAATTGCTTGGGATGGATGTTAATATCTGTGTTCATCTTTTCATAATGTCTGTATCTTATTAGGGCAATGGATGTTGATCTCTCTGAGGCAGGAATGTCCAAATAAGAACACACGCACGCACGCGTACTCACAGTTTCCTGATAGGGAACTGATCTACTGAGGGAGTTCCCTTTTTCACAATATTGGCTTCCAACCAGTTCAATGACTCTCCAGGGTTAGGAAGGGGTTTGTTACATTATCTCAGTCAGTTGCTAATATTGCAAACCCTTATCTGAAATTCCAGCACTACTACACTGGGCATTCCAGAGCCTGAGCAGCAGCTTCAGAAAACTAACGAGCTCACGGGCAATTGGCTGGATAATGGACTCCTGGTGTATCACTGACGAAGACATGGCGGAGGTCAAGAAGGAAGCATTGGAGCGTCTGCGTCCTTACCTCTGTGAGAAGCTAGTGGCAGACCGCCATCTGGACTACCTCCGGTCCAGGAGGGTCCTTACGCGGGACGACGCCGAGGACATCTGCTGCAGGGTGGGGAACAGCAAGAAGACCGGTAGGATGCTGGACTACTTAGCCGAGAACCCCAGGGGCCTTGACTACCTCGTGGAGTCCATACGCCGAGTGAGGACCAAGGACTTTGTCATCGGGAAGATCACCAGCGAAGTCGAGGTGGTGAAGATGGAGAGGAGAGAGGCGGCCATCTTGTCAGCAGCAGGTAGTTCTCCGCCAGTCTGTATATGTAAAGAGAAAACTCCCTTTCTGTCGTTGCAGAGTGACAGTACTGGATACAAAGGCAGTAGTGAAGCACAGTCCATCCAAACCTCTCTGTCAAACTCCGAAGAAAAGTGGGGTCAAAATGAAGCATCCTTTTTCTGGAGTGCCCTTCCTGAAGGAGTTAGTGTCTCTTCTCTACACAGTCTGCCAAAACCAGGAGAGCAGGGCGCCCCTTCAGTGCCCTTTGAGGACTCCGAGCCCGGGACCTTAGAGTCTGAGAGCAGTGACCAGTTTCACACCCTCCGTTCCTTTTCAACCCCCCCATCTGTGATGGAGTAATACACAATGCCTGGATGTCTGGATTCAAACACAGGTTGGATTATATGGGGACAGTAAAGGGTTAGGTTTTATTGTGTCATAACTGTACATGTCATCGTTATCGAATGTTTGATTTTCCAGATCATAAAAGCTTACAGTGAATCCACAAGACGTGGTTTCTAACACGTTTGTTCTAGCAATAAAATGTTTTACTGAAAACTTTGTTATTGAAATGCAAAAAAAACCCTGTAGTTCTCCATCAATAAAAATACAGAACTATTACAAAATGGATGCGTGCCAGAAAGTTGTACTGGAGAGCTTTAGTTTCATATCTTCATCTGCCACAGTATCAGGAAATGGCGCACGGCACAGCTTCCTGTTTCTTTGAGGCACAGTCCCACTTCATGTCCCTATTTGAACTTCTGCCAGGCACCCATATTCTAGGAAATGATCAAATCAACATTTTTATTTTCTGAGATTTTATTTTGATTCAGGATGTGCAATTTTGACATACTGACAAGAACTCAAGGGAAACTAGTTAGTGACAGTGAGTGACAGTGACAGTTAGTGACAGTGACAGTTAGTGTGCATATGACATGGATGAGGAAACAAAAACATGTAAAGCTCCAAATAGGCATTTCAATAAAATGTGTTAATAAATATGACAAAAGTACAGATGTAAAAGTTATTTGATTATATACAAAAATATAAACAGCTAGTTACAATTACACTTGAACTGAGAGGTAATATACATTTGGACACGAGCACTAGCTGTCACAATTTCTTCACATACTATCATGACCAAAGGTAGAATAACACACACATGACATTGTTTGCTACATTATTTATGAAAAACAATTTAAACATATTTACAATATATTCAACTGACAGTTTCCCCTATTCTCTCCAAAAGGCGCTCCAGGTTGTAGAGGAATATTGAGGAGTTGGCAACTCTCTGTGCCTCACACGGTGAGCATCTGGAACTGTTCTGTAAATGCAGAAAAAAAGAGAAGCAATACAATTGACATTTTAGATGAAAGCAATATTCATTGGAAAGCAAAGTGACATTGGCATTCAAAATACTGTTGCTGCTAATCAAATGAATGCCAATCAAAAATGTATTGTTGTTGAACAATTGGAAGTATGGAGCGTCAGGACTTTTCACAACACATATTTGGGATAAACTTCAGAACTTATTTAAAGGTTGACTTACATATTGGCGTTCATGTTCTTCCAATTGTTTTTTCCGATGGTAGATGGATGTTTTTATTTGGTCATGGTAGTTATCTGTGACCGACATGTCCTCGAACAGGACAACCTCCAACTCCAATAAATAACAGTGCATGAACTTAAAGATGCAGTTGTCCTGGGGAAGAACAGAACCACAGGCTGTGTTACAGTATATACACAGACTATAAAACATTTGATCTGGAAATCTATAAAGTATGCAAAAGCCGTGTGTTCTAATCATGGCATTACAAACAGGGGCGGACTGGGACCAGAAATCGGCCCTGGCATTTCTAACACACTGGACCCTTTTTTTCCATGACACCCCACACCGCATTTTCAAAGGAACAAAAATAAACTGCTTGTGCTTTATTGCATATTGCTACAAGAACTTACATTGTAGATGTCATCATTGGTAGGAGCATACAAACAGGCATCTGATTTCTGACAAAGAAAACCACAGTTGTATGAATAATTGTTTATCCTTCAATGTCACACACATCACTAGTCCTTTGAAAATTCCTCCTTTACCCTAATTTCACACCAAATGCGCCATACACGGACTACAAGATATTCATTAGCTGTAGTCTTACTTCTATGGTACTTTTCAAGTTTTTCAACTCCGACTGAAGCTCTTTAACGTCATGTATTGTCATCCCGTGTGTTTCAGCAGCACCAGCAATGGGCAAATGTGCGGTGGCACTCAGGCAGCTTTAATAGAAGAGGTACGGATGAATACAGGGATGATACACAACGTAACACACACAACACAATGAACTAATATGTCCTTCGTTTATTTTGTTATGATTGTGGTAATCTCTCTAAGGTATTTATAAGTCATATGGTTAAAAAAAGACATGTTGAAATGGCCAATCAGGAGTCTGAAATAATACAGGTTATATCACAACTGGCCGTGATTGGGATTGGAGGCGCACAATTGGCCCAGCGTCGTCCGGGTTAGGGTTTGGCCGTGGAAGGCCGTCATTGTAAATAAGAATTTGTTCTTAACTGACTTGCTTAGTTAAATAAAGGTTAAATAAATACAATAACAAAAATGTCAAAAGGCATGTTTGTATTCATATTTTTATTAGGGGTGCACAAATCAGCCCCTCAAGTTCCACTTGCTGGTTCTTGTTTCTCCCTGGTCCCTAATTGATTAATGCACTGTACCAGTCAAAAGTTTAGACACACTTACTTATTCAAGGATTTCTTTGTTTTTACTATTTTCTACATTGTAGAATAATATTGACGACAAACTATGAAATAACACATATGGAATCATGTAGTAACCAAAAAAAGTGTTAAATCAAAATATGTTATTTTTGAGATTCTTCAAAGTAGCTCCCCTTTGCCTTGACAGCTTTGCACACTCTTGGCATTCTCTCAACCAGCTTCATGAGGTGGTCACCTGGAGTGCATTTCAATTAACAGGTGCGCCTTGTTAAAAGTTCATTTGTGGAATTTCTTTCCTTCTTAATGCTTTTGAGACAATCAGTTGTGTTGTGACAAGGTAGGGGTGGTATAGAGAAGATAGCCCTATTTGGTAAAATACCAAGTCCATATTATGGCAAAAACTGCTCAAATAAGAAAAAGTAATGACGGACTGTCATTTGTCTTAAGACATGAAGGTCAGTCAATCCGGAAAATGTCAAGAACTTTGAAAGTTTCTTCAAGTGAAGTCCCTAAAACCATCAAGCGCTAACATGAAACTGGCTCTCATGAGGACCGCCACAGGAAAGGAAGACCCAGAGTTACCTCTGCTGCAAAAGATAAGTTCATTAGAGTTAACTGCACCTCAATTAAATGCTTCACAGAGTTCAAGTAACAGACACATCTCAACATCAACTGTTTGGAGGAGACTGCGTGAATCAGGCCTTCATGGTCAAATTGCTGCAAAGAAACCACTACTATTTGTATTTATTTATTTAACTAGGCAAGTCAGTTAAGAACAAATTCTTATTTACAATGACAGCCTACAGTGGAACAGTGGGTTAACTGCCTTATTCAGGGGGTAGAACGACATTTTTACCTTGTCAGCGCTAACCACGAGACTAACTACCGCCTCAAATCTAAAGGACACCAATAATAAGAAGAGACTTGCTTGGGTCAACAAACATGGACATTAGACCGTTGGAAATCTGTCCTTTGGTCTGATGAGTCCAAATTTCAGATTTTTGGTTCCAACCGCTGCGTCTTTGTGAGACGCAAAGTAGGTGAACGGATGATCTCCATTCTTCCCGTCGAGAAGAATGGAGGAGGCAGTATGATGGCGCTTTGCTGGTGACACTGTCTGTGATTTATTTAAAATTCAAGGCACACTTAACCAGCATGTCTACCACAGCATTCTGCAGCGATTGTTTTTCAACAGGACAATGACCCAAAACACACCTCCAGGCTGTGTCAGGGCCATTTGACCAATAAGGAGAGTGATGGAGTGCTGCATCAGATGACCTGGCCTCCACAATCACCTGACCTCAACCCAATTGAGATGGTTTGGGATGAGTTGGACCGCAGAGTGAATGGATGCTCAGGATATGTGGGAACTTCTTCAAGATTGTTGAAAAAGCATTCCAGGTGAAGCTGGTTGAGAGAATACCAATAGTCTGTAAAGCTAGGCAAATGGTGGCTACTTTGAAGAATCTAAAATATATATTGATTTGTTTAACACATTTTGGGTTAGTACATTATTCCATATGTGTTTTTTCATAGTTTTTATGTCTTCACTATTATTCTACAATGTAGAAAATAGTTAAAATGACGAAAAACCATTGAATGGGTAGGTGTGTCCAAACTTTTGCCTGGTACTGTATGTCATTGGATGACTGGAGAGTCCATGCACTTGCTTACCCAGGTGTCAGTAAGTGTCTGACTGAAGGAATACCAAACTGGGGCCCTTGAGGACAGGAGTGGTGCACCCCGGCATGTATGTTTGAAGCATTCAAATTCCAAAATATATATTCTAATGGCTTGGAACCAAGTGTCAACCCCACTTTGGGCACCATAACAATACAGCGATTTCCCAGTGTGCAATAGTGATGTAATGAAGACATAACAACATTATTAGATTTACCCTCAAAGCAGTAAGATGAATGATGTCATCGCCCGGCTGTTTTAATAAATGAATCGTAATCTTAGCAATGCACTTGACTCGTGAAAGTGTATAGATACGAGAACCTCACGAATGCTGAGAAGTGCATGGCTTGGTGTCATACAATCGGATTACAGGGAGCATGCAGGGAGTAACAGTAAACAGAATGCATGCATAACAGCTGTACACTCCTGCCCATGCAAAGCTAAAGCTACATTTCAAGCTCTCTGTAAAAACACGTACATCAGAAATGTAATCAAACTGCAGAAAGCAATGCTGCTGTGTGTGTTTCATACGGTGCTATACCTCAATATTAAGAAGCAATTCCAGAGCTCAATGTTCAGACGCTGGTGTGGATAGTAATGGAAACCCCAGAAGAGACAGATCCATCGCACACTTTTCTAGAAACAATCACAAAAAAAGAAGACACATGGGAATGCCTTGTTGTTCAAAATCCTCAGGAAGGTGTTTTTCTAGCGCTGGTCAACGCCCAGAGCTAGATGTTCTCCCCAAGCTGGATCACAGCCAAACTGTGAAAGTGAAAGTATATTAACAGCTTCTGGGAGAAAGTCACTTTTTTTTATACATTCATAGGAAAATAACAGAAGAACATACAGTTCTGCCATTTATCACTAAATATTCTTAATAAACCCGTTTTTAGATGATATATCTGAACGTTAACAGAGTGAGCTTTCTTCTTGAATTTCTGAAATCGGTATAAATGTTTACTCGTTAGAGATAGCTTATCTTAAAGTCACAATAGTTATTGTAACTTTAAGAGTCAGATACTCTCCAGATCAAGGCAAAATAGCCCACTAGTTGTCTGGTCTACAGACTACAGACGTGTCACTCCAGCACCAAGTGGTTTAAATGTAATTTACAGTTAATTGACCCAAAAGTCAATTGTGCCAAGTGTCCCGTGTGAGGACAGGCTATTGAAAAGAAAAACGTGTTTTAAAACAAAAAAATAGGCATCTCTTTTTAAAGTCAATGTCAGTAGGCTGGATGAGTCATCACAAGTCAACAATCTATTTCCAAACTCCTGTGATTGACAAAGTCATATGTCGGTTATAAACATAGTGGCTGTGTGCCACGCGTGGACTTTGTTTCATAAAGAAGCACTTCGATCCGATAATTTCACCGTGTGGCTGAATAACATGACAGAGGGCAATGTAAAATAGAAGCCGTGGTTTAGGCTAAATACATTTACTCGCCAGGGATATGCATTAGGCATTCAATTAAACAAGTTTAGAAGTCAGACTGTCGCAGGAACTCCCTAGAACCTTTACTTTTTTGTGATAACCTTGTAGCCTGTCAAATATCCAATATTGTACCCGAACATAACTTATACAATGTAGGCTAATGGTAGACAATTGAATATTTGTAAATTGAATACCTTTGTCCTGCGCTCCAATAAACGAATGCAAAAAAGGAGCACTGTCAAAAAACCTGTCATCCGCGTTGTTCGCTGCCCCCCGAGCAGTTAGGGCAAAAGCCAAGATCACATTTTAACATTATCCGAGAGTTATCCATTTCATGTGTCGTAAATTCCAACCATGCGTTATTATGGCAAATTTACCGATAAAAGAAACGTTTGGCTCATGTATTGCATGAGGACATAAACTCGGGGCCCTCGCCCTGAACACATGGTGTGCGCAATGGCGCGCTGTGTTTGCTGTAAACCTAAATTTTGCACACACCCTCACATATTCGTCATACTCACACGGAATCAGGTGTTTGATGTCAATCCTAAACTTCTATTTAATTCAAATTATTCTACGCTGAAAATATTTAATTGTAATCCAATTATACTTTGCAGTGAAAGCACGTCGAAAGAAAGGCTATATGAAATTCCCTAAGATTACACAAAGAATGTCTCCATTAATATAGTGTTTTAGTCCACCAGAACCTATTCTTAAACCCGGCTCAAGGAGAGTAAACATTTAGTACCCACTCATATACCACACCTGTGTTTGATGATGCCTATGATGGGTGATGGATGGCGGCTGCACAATGACAATCACATAGTTTCCAAGTATTCCAATGCATAAGAGAGATACATATAATTTAATCGTATACAAACGTAACAAGGTTTTAAATTATGTTTTAGTCAAACATCTGTTTGGGCATCATGCAGTGAATTTGCCTTCTACAAATTATTTGTATTATGTTCCGGCCCACCGACCATCCGCTGAAGAAAAAACGAATCTTTAGTCTACCAGACGCTATAGGAAATATGAAGTGTAGCTGAGGTTACTGAGAAACATGAGGACGATAGACGGAACACAAGTGGATACAGTGAATGCAAACAGCGAGATAGCCGGAGGTACAAACCACAGGAGAGTGCACCCATGAGAGGTCAGGTGACATTACATGACAAAAAACAAAATAGCGTGGTAACAATCACAGGCGAGTAGAGAGCAATGCCCAGCTTATGGCAAATCATTTTGCCAAGATGTGTCAGGCAGGGGACATATCAGGCTGAGTAAAGAAAGTGCATGTTGTGGAGGATAATACACAGAGAGGGGGAAGCTCTGACAATGATGAACCGGTCTACACCACGGAATGCATCAGTAAGGCTCACTCTCAGGGACAGAAATGGTTGGTGCAGCTGAGACTGAATAATAAAAGATAAGAAGGCCAGCTTGACACAGTGTAATGAGCAAGAGAGTAAAAGAGAGAATATCACCAATTATAAACTGGGTGGTTCAAGCCCTGAATGCCGAGTGGCTGACAGCCATGGTATATCAGACCATTTCCCATAGGGATGGCAGAATATACATTTGTTTTACTGCTCAAGCCCAGACTACTCTTTGAACTTGTTGAGACGGACCAAAATCCACCACTCTCTGGTTCTACATGTTAGCGCTTCGGACCCATGACTGAGACAATACCAGCAGAGTGAAACAAAGTGGAGCAGTGTCTCAAATGACCAAAGAACAGCTGCTGAGTTATTATGACGTTTTCAACGATCCAGTGGTCTGTGCAAAGGAGATGCCCACTTCATATGGGACCCAAGTTGCACAATGTGCACCACGGAATGTGCCTGTAGCCTTGAAGGCACGAGTGAAAGCCCAACTGGACAAATGTGAACATGATGGATATATCACCCCAGTGACTGTGCCGACGCCCTGGATAAGCAACATGGTCATAGCCAGAGAAGATCAAATTATGTATGGACCCAAAACCCCTTAAATCAAGCACTGAAAAGATCTCACTACCGTATGCCAATATTAGAGGATGTGTTGTACAAACCGTCGCAGGCACGCATATTTACGCTGGTGGATGCCAGAGATGCCTTTATCCAGTGTAAACTGGATGAGGACAGCAGCAGGAGGACGACGTTCTGGTTGCCATGGGACATGATGAGATGGCTGAAACGTCCCTTCAGGCTGTCCGCGGTCCCCGAGATGTATCGACGTAAGCAACGTGAACTGCTGGGGGACCTCGAGCCTATCGCAGATGATATTCTTGTTGCCGGATTGCGGGGACTCCAATGAAAAGGCAGAGTGTGAAAACGCCAACCATCTGCAGCAGGCACTGATGGAGCGGTGCAGGGAGGTGAGACTCAGGCTCAGTGTGCTAAAGCTGCAGTTCAGTTTCATGGACACGAGGGCCTGAGAATAGACCCAGAAAAGACCAGGGCTGTACTGAACATGCTGGCGCCCACGGATGCCAAGGAAGTACAGCTCTTCATTGGATTTGTGACATACCTGGCCACGATCCTGCCCAAGCTGTCTGAAGTGTTTGAGCCACTCAAACGGCTGCTGGACAAGAACCGTGTGTGGCACTGGCTCCCTAAACTTGACCAAGCTGTACAGGAAATAAAACGCCTGACGTCTATCACGCCTGTTCTGAGGTACTATTACGTCTTGAAACCGGTCACTGTGCAGAGTGACGCAAGTAAGAATGGCTTAGGGTGCTGCCTAACGCAACAGGGACAGCCTGTGGAGTTGGCTTTGTGAGCATTGACACCAACAGATCGAAAATAGACAAGACATTTTTTGAGTATTGCATTTGTTTTGTAGAGATTTCATCAGTTTCTCTCTGGCAGAGAGTTAATAACAGCTGAGACAGATCATAAACAGTTGATCACAAACTTCAAGAAGTCACTCCTCTGTGCCCCTAAGCATCTCCAAGGTATGTTAATGCAGCTGCAAAAACTACAACGTGGGTGTCATCTACAAGGCTGGGCCGGAAATGTACATCAGCAACAAGGAAGGCAGGAGGACAGACGCACCCACACACACACACACACACACACACACACACACACAACACAACACACTGTGAGCAACGCAGAGAGTGAGCAGGCTGCATTCACACACATTGACCAGGCACAGGCATCTCAATATTACAAACCACAGGTTCTGTCCGATTTTACAGCACACGGAGGTCAATGAAGACTTTACAGGACTTAAAGTCAGTTGTTCTCTCAGGATGGCCAGCTGTGAAAGAGGACACCTCTCTGAGTGGAAGAGATTATTAGTCATTTTGTGATGAAATCAACGTGCAGAACGGGGTGCTGTACAGAGGACAGTGTGTTATTATTCCAAGGGCACTGAGGACGGAAATTTTGAGCCGCATACATGCTAGCCACAATGGCGGAGAGGCATGCTATAGACAGGCAAGTGACACTTTTCTGGCCGACCATGAGAGGGGAAATCAAGGACTATGTATCCAACTGCTCAGCCTGTAATGAATAGGCAGGAGCACAGCAAAACAAATCCACGATGTCACATGACATCCCAGAGCGCCCCTGGCAAACAGTGAGCATGGACCTTTTTGCCTACGCAGGGAAGGACTTCCTGATCATGGTTGATCATTACTCAGATTACTGGGAGGTGAAGCCACTGCTAAACGTGTCAGCTGACACAGTGTTAATTCCAGTTTGCCCGCCATGGGCAACCTGAATGTGTAATCACGGACAATGGGGGGTGCTATGATTCAGCCAGATTCAAAACATTTGCAGAGAAGTGGAGATTCACTCATATCACCTCCTCCCCTCACCATCCACAAGCCACTGGAAAGGCAGAGTCAGCGGTCAAGAAAGTGAAAGGTCTAGACAGTACGGATGTATAGTCAGCTTTTCTGCAGTGGCGCAACACACCCACTGAGGGGATGGACAGTAGCCCAGCACAGCGTCTCATGTCACACAGATTCAAGTCATCAAGTGGGCGCACAGGTCACTCGCCCATCCCCTGATCAGAACCCACAACCCTTCCACGTTTGGTTCCTGAGGTACCAGGACAGAGAGAAAGTTATGATCCTACACAACGGGGAGGCAATTCAATCCTTTCCAGGCATCAGTCCCGAAATGGTGAAACGCAGGAAGGAATTCGAACATTTGAAAAAAATAACTCACCTCCAAGAACATTCCCTTTGAGCTGCTTCAACCTGCAACGACGAAAATCATCCCTAAGAGAAGATTCTTCAAAATCACAGATAAGATTCTTCAAAACGAAGTCGCAACTTTTCTCCGCAGACTGCAGGCAATCGGCTCAGGACATGGTTGATTGGCCAGTGGAGTGGGTTAATTTCACTGCTAGGGTTAATTTCACTGCTAGGGTTAATTTCACTGCTAGGGTTAATTTCACTGAGCTATGTCCCACTAGCCTGTTTTATTACTGGCATAACCGGTAGGACTGCTTTGCAGGATTATACTCTAGTTTACTGACAGATCAATGAGGTAAGATCCCAGTATCCATGTAAAGAAACTATTTGTTTTTACCAGGGTGACATTGTTTTAAAGATGTTATTTGGGACAGGCATGGGGGGGGTGTAGTAAAACGCCAAATGGATCTACCTCCTGGTCCTATTCCCCTGTCTTACCCACCAAGGGTAGAGACAGAGATGACCTCGCCTACTGAAATACCGGATTGGGCAAAACCACCAGAAGACGACTCAAGCCAACCAACTATTGAACCTGACTGGTGTCAGGAAGGATCACCCTCTGCCTCAAGTGACACCTCTGAATGGGAACAGCTGATAGACTCATTGCTGATAGAGTAAGGGCACTGTCATAACCAGAGGCCCATATATGCACTGTAAGAAAAGTATTTCCTGTTGTAAGATATGTCATCACCCTCTCTGCTCTGAGGGAATGGGAGGAGCGGCGGATCGGGTGCAGAGAATCAAAAGGTATATAAAGAGACATTTGCCATTACTTTGGCGCTGACTTCTTGAATTCTGAATTCATTTAGACAACCATTTGACTTCGGGTACTTGCCACCTGACTCAAATTACTTAAAGATTCTAACTTGTTGGATCTGAGAAGGGTCTCTCCGATATACCGTTTAACTATTGAACAGCTGTTCTCTCGCCTGTGGCCTTGGTGCTTGTATACTGATGCAAATTATACCCAGAGCCAGTCTTTGAAACTGCAACTCTCGGTTGAGCTCAGTACCTCGCCCTAGTTGTGTGGCACAGACTATTGGATATTCCAGTGGGGCAGGGAATCACCAGCGGGTTCTCTCATCCAGTCCAAACTTGAATCTCTCAATTTAGTAAACCGCCGACTTCAAGTCAACCTCTCAGCCAGTAGAGGGGAGTCGCTACTAACTAAATTCTAAAAGAACTCTGACCAATTGAAACTCTGCTCCTGATCTCGTGGGTCTCCTCGTCATCTCTCAAAGGTAATTAAATAACTATTATAAGCATTTAATATAGAGATAAGTGTTATCATTGTACCAGGCATTTTATAGAGCATTAAGGCATTTGCATGTTTTTGATTGACGCTGTGTGTGACCGAGTAACAAATTGTGTATTTTGAAGTGTGTTTGATTGTAAAAGACAAAAAACAGAGTGTTTTCAAAAATAAACGGTAGTCTTATTTTGTCTCGAGTAAACGGTTCTCTCAAAGACAGTTAACGGCACGGGAGATAACAACTCTGACACTCCCCGCTACCGGGACACTGGAAACGGAGATCAGTACTCTATGACAGAATGAGTTACCTTTAAAAGACAAAGAGGAAGGTGTGTCCAGTAGTGATTCATTTAATTGTCTTATCGATCTATCTAAGTTTTATTTTCCAAGCGATACATAGCCGACGGGCAGAGTAGTGAGACTAAGTTGACTAAAGGTCTTCACACTTTAAACTAGATACATCACAGAGGAGAAACACTCAACCACAGGGAAATCATATAGAGACTGGTAGGACTAGTGCTTAATAATAACTCAAGGACCAATTAGTGATGAAGCAAAGAGTCTAGAGGATAAAGGTGGGGTTCACACATCCCAGCTAGAGCTAGACCGTTGAGAGTGACAAGGCAAAAGACCTCTCTACGCGGACAACGCTTCGATATAGAAAGAGAGGCAGGGCTACGCGAGCGGTCCTGGTTATACCGAGATAACCTGAAGTATCTATAGTGCCCTGTCCAATCCAGGGAACGGGACGCTAACCACCTCTAGCACCCCGCTGCCGGCCAAGGGGCGGGGCTGAAGGTTTCGTATCGCGACAGGGGTGAATTGTTTTTTTTGTTTACTTCATATTACAGTAGTGTTTTGTGAGAGACCTTCCCTTTATAATATGTGTTTGACTACAGGCTACACCGAAAACAGGAAATAGAATATCCAACACCCTTATTTGACATACAGGGGCGAAAATCTGATATCAGCTTTGGAGGGGACAATAACATGACATTTTCTCAAGAGCAATTCCTGATGGGGACACCTAAAGTAGTGCTGTAACACATAGCCTACGTTGTAAACTGTTAAATGCATATTGAGGAACCATAATTACTACTACTGGATAATTGATAGGTACAGTAGTTAACTGAAGGGTTGTCCCAACTTAAATCATTATAACACTACTACTAATAATAGTTATAGCAGTGTTCCAGTATGTATGCAGGTATTTGTATTTACAACCAGCAATACCAAGCAAGGCCAGTAGGTGGTAATGGTACTGTACACTGTATGGGTGCAGGTTTCATAAATACAATGAACATGGTGCGATCTCATCTCAAAGAATCTCCATTGAGAACCATCACAAAGTTGGTCTCCGCACTGAACTGACCTTTTTATTGAACATTTTCTGATTCATTTATATAGTCATTAATTATGTGCCACTGGTTTGAGTCTATTACAACATCTTTACAAGAACAAAACGCTCAGAGTAAGTACAGTTCTAAAAGCGAAAGAACTACTTCAATGAAAAAAAACAAACAAATCAACCAAAATATCCTTCAGAAATACTTATTGTTCAGTCAGTGTCTCAACCTTCAAACAACAGCTATGGACAAGTATGTCACACAAAGTATGCAATTTTAAATTAAATAATTATTAAGTGTACTGTCATGTACTAAAAACTACTAAACAAAATAGCAAATATCATACTATACACCAGGGGTTCTCAAACAGGGTAGGTGAGAGAGAATAAAGTAGACGGCACGGGTCAAAATGTTGATTTATGACCCTGTGTCCATGATGACGTATACATGTTCAAATATGGGCCTCCGGCCAGGACATCCTGTTCCTGTGGTCACGTGTTAGAGGGTGTGTTATTTTATATCCATATTGCATCCTTTGAAGTTGTCATGCTGATTGATGTCTAGGGACCTGGTTGAACTGGGGGGGTTCTGTGTTTGAACTTTTGAAAGAGTATGGCCCCACACCCCCAGTTTTATTGTCCTTATGGTTGCTATCTATGAAGCAGGAGTGTGTGTGTGTGTGTTTTATTTTTTCCTTTTTTTTATTTAACTTTTATTTAACCAGGTAGGCTAGTTGAGAACAAGTTCTCATTTGCAACTGCGACCTGGCCAAGATAAAGCATAGCAGTGTGAACAGACAACACAGAGTTACACATGGAGTAAACAATTAGCAAGTCAATAACACAGTAGAAAAAAAGGGGAGTCTATATACATTGTGTGCAAAAGGCATGAGGAGGTAGGCAAATAATTAAAATTTTGCAGATTAACACTGGAGTGATAAATGATCAGATGGTCATGTACAGGTAGAGATATTGTTGTGCAAAAGAGCAGAAAAGTAAATAAATAAAAACAGTATGGGGATGAGGTAGGTAAAAATGGGTGGGCTATTTATCGATAGACTATGTACAGCTGCAGCGATCGGTTAGCTGCTCAGATAGCAGATGTTTGAAGTTGGTGAGGGAGATAAAAGTCTCCAACTTCAGCAATTTTTGCAATTCGTTCCAGTCACAGGCAGCAGAGAACTGGAACGAAAGGCGGCCAAATGAGGTGTTGGCTTTAGAGATGATCAGTGAGATACACCTGCTGGAGCGCCTGCTACGGATGGGTGTTGCCATCGTGACCAGTGAACTGAGATAAGGCGGAGCTTTACCTAGCATGGACTTGTAGATGACCTGGAGCCAGTGGGTCTGGCGATGAATATGTAGCGAGGGCCAGCCGACTAGAGCATACAGGTCGCAGTGGTGGGTGGTATAAGGTGCTTTAGTGACAAAACGGATGGCACTGTGATAAACTGAGTAGAGTGTTGGAAGCAATTTTGTAGATGACATCGCCGAAGTCGAGGAACAGTAGGATAGTCAGTTTTACTAGGGTAAGTTTGGCGGCATGAGTGAAGGAGGCTTTGTTGCGGAATAGAAAGCCGACTCTAGATAGATTTTTGATTGGAGATGTTTGATATGAGTCTGGAAGGAGAGTTTACAGTCTAGCCAGACACCTAGGTACTTATAGATGTCCACATATTCAAGGTCGGAACCATCCAGGGTGGTGATGCTGGTCAGGCGTGCGGGTGCAGGCAGCGAACGGTTCAAAAGCATGCATTTGGTTTTACTAGCGTTTAAGAGCAGTTGGAGGCCACGGAAGGAGTGTTGTATGGCATTGAAGCTCGTTTGGAGGTTAGATAGCACAGTGTCCAAGGACGGGCCGGAAGTATATAGAATGGTGTCGTCTGTGTAGAGGTGGATCAGGGAATCGCCCGCAGCAAGAGCAACATCATTGATATATACAGAGAAAAGTCGGCCCGAGGATTGAACCCTGTGGCACCCCCACAGAGACTGCCAGAGGACCGGACAGCATGCCCTCCAATTTGACACACTGAACTCTGTCTGCAAAGTAGTTGGTGAACCAGGCAAGGCAGTCATCCGAAAAACCGAGACTACTGAGTCTGCCGATAAGAATATGGTGATTGACAGAGTCGAAAGCCTTGGCAAGGTCGATGAAGATGGCGTGTGTGTGTGTGTGTGTGTTAGAAACAAGGAGTGTGTGTGTGTGTGTGTGTGTGTGTGTCTGTGTGTGTGTGTGTGTGTGTGTGTGTGTGTGTGTGTGTGTGTGTTAGAAACAAGGTCCCTTGGCATTGTGTCCATTTCAAGCTTTCAACAACAATAAAACAGCCATCTAAATGTTTCTCAGCCTAGTTTCCTATTTAGTTCTCTTTATATGTACATGCACAGAGCTTCCAGATGGCTCCAGCCTAAGGATTTTCAGTGCATGTACAACCTGGGGAGATTAGAACCCCAAAGAAAAGATCCTAAAGGTAATTTCAGGTTTATCATGACAGCCTCTTTATGAAAGGCCTTTACTTATGTCTAAACAGCTTCTACACAGTTTATTAATTAATGCTGTGGGATAAAATCAGGTGTTTCTAGGAGGGCTAAAACAAATCTACAGTGAAACAAACATGTACACTTTACACACATTTTTTGACTTTTAAAAAGACCACAGTAACATGACAGAATTTGTGCAAATGCGACGACATCTGCTAGTGGATATTAAATGTACAACTGTAGTATTCTGTAACAAGCAATACGTGTTAAATATCTGGCACAGGCAATCATGACAGACTCTTTATGAAAGGCCTTTACTCATGGCTAAACAGTTTTCTACCCATCTTATTAATTAATTAATGCTGTGGGCATACCCAGGATTTACATGCAGGATGGTTGATCTACACATGGAGGGAAAACTTACGGAGTTTTGATGGAGCGGACAAGCGTCTTTGCGATGGTGAATTTGAAACGGATAATGGTCAGGGCTAACCGGACCCTTTTCTGTAAGAAATAGTAAACATTTTGAATTATAACGTGTGTTAAAATGTATGTACTACATTTTTTTATTAAATCACTGGTTTTAAAAATGTATCTCACGCTTTAACGATAGGGGAAGCGGGAATTTCATATTTCGGTTTAGGGGGTTATTAACTTTATGGAAAACAATATTCACACTATGTGGATTATAAACATGTACATACATAGAGAGCCAACACAACAATATCTAACAGGGATGAGTGGGGATTCATAGTACAACAGGAGTCTTCTGTAACCTGCAATACGTGTTAAATATGTTTTACATACATCCATGACTGAATGGTTTCACAAAATCCCTTTAAAGGTTTTGTAAGAAAGTTGAACCATTCAACAGTCTAGAGATGAACCTAGAGACACCAAAACATCAACGTTTAGAGCAGCTTGGAGATTATTACCCATGTAAGTGGGGAGCAAAGAGCGGATTTACCCAACTCTGTACAAACCCCGACACGGGGTATGATAACTCTGACGCGTACGTCTAATGATTATTGTAGATGTTTACAACTGAGGGAGTTGACAGTAGGTCAATGAGATGTATAAAGGCAATTTGACATAACGGACCTCAAAGACCAACAGCCTACTTTATAATATAGAATGCAGGGGTGTGTACTGAACATGTACCCTTTATAAAAACAAATGGTCTACGGTCAAATGCATCTATAGTTTTTCATGAAGTGGTCGCTGCATTCATTTAGATTATTTCAACATAGTCTAGATCAGTCAACAGAATGGAACACCTATCCTTGAACCATGATAACAGGAGTTATATTATTACCCATGATATACACTATTAGTTTCTGGGAAATACATCTTTGTTCCTATCACTTCTAGGATATTTATTTTGACCCCATTTATGAAAGCTCACCCTTCCAGGAAAACATAAGTTTGTTCCCACACAACGTAGAACAGTTATAACAATCACATATGTGTGGATTATGTCTGGATTTAGGACTAGCAGATCATACCTATAAAGCAAAAAGCACGAGGATGACAGTTGAGAAAATGTTGCATATACATTTTTTAGTATCTCAATATTGTGTTATATGTTAGTAGGTCTAATAAACAAATATATTGTATACATTGATAATATTATTTTGTCAGAAATTCAAGCCGTTGATACAGTTGTGTACTCTATCGCCCGCCCTGCTGATCGTGCTCTATCTGAACTACATTATGCTTTCATTATTTTGCATCAAATATTTATGGACCTTTTCATTATTATAGAATACACAATATCTCACCCTTTAACGACAGGAAAATGTCCTTTCCATCCATCACCCCGGTCTGTCACGAAGAAAAAAAGACACGGAAAATCAGGGTGCGTGCGTGAGTGTGCGGTACAACTGTAGGCCTCCAATGTTTTTACATAAAACACTAATGATGCATGTTTAAATAGTAGTACAATTTGGTAATTAATTCTAACATGTCTTTAAAGAGTTTGTGCTAAATATTTTGGAATTAAATCACTGGTTTTAAAAATGTATCTCACCCTTTAACGCTGGCTAAAATGTCCTTTCCATACATCACCCCGGTATGTCACGAAGAAAAAAGACACAGAAAATCAGGGTGAGTGTGCGTGTGACGGGGACAGCAGGAGTGTGTGTGTGTGTGTATGCGTTTCAAAAACAAAGGGGAGGGGGGGGGGGTGTTCAACAGGGGCCCAAGCATGTAGCCCCATTCTTTGAAACCAATGTTTGCACTATCATGCACACGGCATGTCCAGATATCTGCCGACCCCGGGGGTTAAACATTGATATCTCTAATCAACGCCCGGTGCCCCCCTTGTAGACAAAATGTCTCGACATCCCCTCCTGTTGTTTGAATTCACCGCCTTTGTTCTCTAAACCAAATATACATCCTTGTTCCTATCGCTTCTAGCGTATTTATTTTGACCCCATTTATGAAAGCTCACCCTTCCAGGAAAACATAAGTTTGTTCCCACACAACGTAGAACAGTTATAACAATCACATATGTGTGGATTATGTCTGGATTTAGGACTAGCAAAAAGCACGAGGATGACAGTTGAGAAAATGTTGCATATACATTTTTTAGTATCTCAATATTGTGTTATATGTTGGTAGGTCTAATAAACAAATATATTGTATACATTGATAATATTATTTTGTCAGAAATTCAAGCCGTTGATACAGTTGTGTACTCTATCGCCCGCCCTGCTGATCGTGCTCTATCTGAACTACATTATGCTTTTATTATTTTGCATCAAATATTTATGGACCTTCAATTATTATAGAATACGTGTAAAAACGATGTATATGTGGTTTTCTGGAGTGTACGAAAATTATTCTAATGATTGAAGTGTATGTACCTAGTATGTTGTACTAGTATATTAAACTGACTTAAAAAAAATATATTTATGAGTTAGTTAATTAAGAAGCTGAATATAAAACGTGTGGCTTCTTACATAGAAATGGGTCAGGCCTCTTGCTCAATAACACAAAGCAGATCATTCAATGTTCTTACTGGTTCTAGACTATGTTGAAATAATCTACATGAATGCAGCGACCACTTCATTAAAAACTATAGATGCATTTGACCGTAGACCATTTTGTTTTATAATGGGTACATGTTCATCGGGGTTTGTACAGAGTTGGGTCAATCAGCTCTTTGCTCCCATTTACATGGGTAATAATCTCCAAGCTGCTCTAAACGTTAATGTTTTGGTGTCTCTAGGTTCATCTCTAGACTGGTGAATGAGGCCTGTTACAACTTTCTTACAAAACCTTTAAAGGGATTTTGTGAAACCATTCAGTCATGGATGTATGTAAAACATATTTAACACGTATTGCAGGTTACAGAAGACTCCTGTTGTACTATGAATCCCAACTCATCCCTGTTAGATATTGTTGTGTTGGCTCTCTATGTATGTACATGTTTATAATCCACATAGTATGAATATTGTTTTCCATAAAGTTAATAACCCCCTAAACCAAAATATGAAATTACCGCTTCCCCTATCGTTAAAGCGTGAGATACATTTTTAAAACCAGTGATTTAAATTCAAAAATTTAGTACATACATTTTAACACAAGTTATAATTCAAAATGTTTACTATTTCTTACAGAAAAGGGTCCGGTTAATCCTGACCATTATCCGTTTCAAATTCACCATCGCAAAGACGCTTGTCCGCTCCATCAAAACTCCGTAAGTTTTCCCTCCATGTGTAGATCAACCATCCTGCATGTAAATCCTGGGTATGCCCACAGCATTAATTAATAAGATGAAAACTGTTTAGCCATAAGTAAAGGCCTTTCATAAAGAGGCTGTCATGATTGCCTGTGCCACATATTTAACACGTATTGCTTGTTACAGAATACTACTGTTGTACATTTAATATCCACTAGCAGATGTCGTTGCATTTGCACAAATTCTGTCATGTTACTGTGGTCTTTTTAAACGTCAATAAATGTGTGTAAAGTGTAAATGTTTGTTTCACTGTAGATTTGTTTAAGCCCTCCTAGAAACACATGATTTATCCCACAGCATTAATTAATAAACTGTGTAGAAGCTGTTTAGACATAAGTAAAGGCCTTTCATAAAGAGGCTGTCATGATAAACCTGAATTTGAAATTACCTTTAGGATCTTTTCTTTGGGGTTCTAATCTCCTCAGGTGTACATGCACTGAAAATCCTTAGGCTGGAGCCATCTGGAAGCTCTGTGCATGTACATATAAAGAGAACTAAATAGGAAACTAGGCTGAGAAACATTTAGATGGCTGTTTTATTGTTGTTGAAAGCTTGAAATGGACACAATGCCAAGGGACCTTGTTTCTAACACACACACACACACACACACACACACACACACACACACACACACACTCCTTGTTTCTAACACACACACACACACACTTCATAGATAGCAACCATAAGGACAATAAAACTGGGGGTGTGGGGCCATACTCTTTCAAAAGTTCAAACACAGAACCCCCCCAGTTCAACCAGGTCCCTAGACATCAATCAGCATGACAACTTCAAAGGATGCAATATGGATATAAAATAACACACCCTCTAACACGTGACCACAGGAACAGGATGTCCTGGCCAGAGGCCCATATTTGGACATGTATACGTCATCATGGACACAGGGTCATAAATCAACATTTTGACCCGTGCCGTCTACTTTATTCTCTCTTAGGTGGACCCCTAGGGGTCCCTGGTGTAATGGCAAGGGGTCCATGAAAAAAAAGTGTAATGAACGTATTCAGCAGCACAAGGATTCCACTAACTTTACATATAATATAGAGGGGGTGGAGGTCCCTGAGGAGGACCACTCAAAACCTTGCCTGCCTTTCCTCAAAATATGCAGGGGTTCCAGTAATCAAAATAGGTTGAGAACCACTGTTATAAACACTGCTGAACAAAAGAACCAAACATATGTTTGATGGTTTCAATGGATCTAACAAATTGCTGGCAGATATTTCCCCTCAAGACTGTCCAGCCTGTCTTTATGTACATTACAGAAAAAATTCTGATCAGCATCTCAACTTGGTCAACCAACCCCCGCACCTCCACTGGAAGCCTCCTGAGGACCTCTGCTGCCTCTCAACTGCTGCTACAGGGGTATTTGTTGAGAAAGAGAGGCAACTGCACTGAAAGAGAATCTATGTTCAGCTCAGGGTACTGATCTAGAGACTCATCCAACTCCCCCATGAGAAGCACTCTTTTCAACTTTTGCAGAATGTTTAGATTGTCCTGGTCAAAACGGTCGCCAAACTGAACAGCCACACCATCCAACACTTTAAAAAAATTCTGCCCTATAGTGATCCACTGCTTTGCCAGCAAATCATCTTGAGTGTGTCTCAATGTGAAACGGATTGCAGTGACAAGAGTTGACAGCTGTATGAGTTCACCATTTACACAACATATGCTGCAACCTTTTGTCATTTTAATATAGTTTGTTTCATATTGGCTGGCTTCCAACAATAGCTGAATTTGCAAAGCTAGCGAGCACCAATTCCGTTTCTGTGGTGTTTGCAATAATCTTTGCTATCGTCAGTTTACTCCAAGATCGGCACACGTGCTTCAAAGTCCCATCGCGACAATTTAGCTTTTGCAATGAGACCATTAAAGATATGTAAGACAATGGTAGAAGAGAGTGTAGTTCTGTTCAGTTGGGAGTTCAGTTTATCGCTAACCTTATCACAGGGACTTTTGTGGATGTATTTCAAGGCCTACCTTCAAACTCAATGCCTCTTTGCTTGACATCATGGAAAAATCAAAAGAAATCAGCCAAGACCTCAGAAAAAAAAATTGTAGACCTCCACAAGTCTGCTTCGTTCTTGGGAGCAATTTCCAAACGCCTGAAGGTACCACGTTAATTTGTACAAACAATAGTACGCAAGTATAAACACCATCTGAACACGTAGCCGTTATACCGCTCAGGAAGGAGACACGTTCTGTCTCCTAGAGTTGAACATACTTTGGTGCAAAAAGTGGAAATCAATCCCAGAATAACAGCAATGGACTTTGTGAAGATGGTGGGGGAAACAGGTACAAAAGTATCTATATCCACAGTAAAACAAGTCCTATATCGACATAACCTGAAAGGCCGCTCAGTAAGGAAGAAGTCACTGCTCCAAAACAGCCATAAAAAGCTAGATGACGGTTTGCAACTGCACATGGGGACAAAGATCGTACTCTTTGGAGAAATGTTCTCCGGTCTGATGAAACAAAAATATAACTGTTTGGCCATAATGACCATCGTTATGTTTGGAGGAAAAGGGGGAGGCTTGCAAGCCGAAGAACACCATCCCAACTGTGAAGCACGGGGGTGGCAGCATCATGTTGTGGAGGTGCTTTGCTGCAGGTGGGACTGGTGCACTTCACAAAATTGATGGCATCATGAGGACGGAAAATTACGTGAATATATTGGAGCAACATCTCAACACGTCAGTCAGGAAGTTAAAGCTTGGTCGCAAATGGGTCCAAATGGACAATGACCCCAAGCATACTTCCAAAGTTGTGGCAAAATGGCTTAAGGACAACAAAGTCAAGGTAATGGAGTGGCCATCACAAAGCCCTGACCTCAATCCTATAGAAAATGTGGGCAGAACTGAAAAAGCGTGTGTGAGCAAGGAGGCCTACAAACCTGACTCGGTTACACCAGCTCTGTCAGGAGGAATGGGCCAAAATTCACCCGATTTATTGTGGGAAGCTTGTGGAAGGCTACACAAAATGTTTGACCCAAGTTAAACTATTTAAAGGCAATGCTACTAAATAGTAATTGTGTATGTGTGTATGTAAACTTCTGACCCTCTGGGAATGGGATGAAAGAAATAAAAGCTGAAATACATCATTCGCTCCACTATTATTCTGACATTTCACATTCTTAAAATAAAGTGGTGATCCTAACTGACCTAAAACAGTGAATTATTACTAGGATTAAATGTCAGGAATTGTGAAAAACTGAGTTTAACTGTATTTGGTTAAAGTATGTAAATATTCCTACTTCAACTGTAATTGTGGTATTTTTTAATCAAGATATATTCCTCAAGGTAGCAGAATTTCAGGGAACACTAAGTTGGGGCGACTTAAAAAATTATTCTGGATAGATCCTCAACAAAAGCAACCTCATTGACTAAGTCCGCCAAATGCACTCTATCTTTAATGAAAGAATTGCATTTGAAAGACACGGAGACAGCTCCACCCCCAAGATAGGGATTACTCAAATACAGACTTCTACATTACAACTTCCTCCACCAACTCTATCTGACACCTCAGAGTTTACATAGATATCACCCTGAAATATCAGAAATGTGTTTTCGATGTGGAACAACAGAAGGCACTTTTTGTCATTCTACTTGGCAGTTTACTAAATTACAAGCCTACTGGCATGATGTTTGTGATACCCTGACCTTTATTACAGAGGTCCTTTCCCCACTTGACTCCGAAATATGCCTTCTGGGTAACTTCACAAATGTGAATTTGAGGAATAACTTCCAACATAAAATGTACAGAAATCACCCTTGCCACTGTAAGAAAATGTGTTAGATTGACATGGAAATCAGATTCCCCTCTCTCAATTACAAGATGGTTCTCTGAAATGAATAAGTGTATTCCTATGGAGATGGCCTTTAACTTGAACCTTTAGCAATAAATGGAACTACTTTGTGAAAATACGGCAAACCTTCCTGGACTATATGGAAATACGTCCCTTGGGGTTGGTGGATCAATGTAGATCCATGTAGATTGATGTAGCTATTGTCTCTCTGTAAAGTCCTGTTTGTATTTCTTTGTGTATATGTTGGTATCTCTTGGCATTTGTCTTATTTAGTCATGATTAGTATTATTACTATTCTAATAGCATTTCTTTTGTAATTTGTCATTGTTTTAATTATTTTTTTATTTTGAGGGTTGAATGACCTTTTGTTGTATTTACACTTGCTGTATTGTATTGTACATTTACACTTGCTGTATTGTATTGTACTGTTCTGCTGTTAAATTCAAAAATAAAATAAAACAAGTATTAAAGTAATAATAGTATTCAGAGCCTTTACTCAGTACTTTGTTGAATCACCTTTGGTAGCGATTACAGCCTCAACTCTTCTTGGGTATGACGCCACAAGCTTGGCACACCTGTATTTGGGGAGTTTCTCTCATTCTTCTCTGCAGATCCTCTCAAGCTCTCAGGTTGAATGGGGAGCGTCACTGCACAGCTATTTTCAGGTCTCTCCAGAGATGTTCCATCCAGTTCAAGTCCGGGCTCTGGCTGGGCCACTTAAGGACATTCAGAGACTTGTCCCAAAGCCACTCCTGTGTTGTCTTGGCTGTGTGCTTAGGGTCGTTGTCCTGTTGGAAGGTGAACCTTTGTCCCAGTCTGAGGTCCTGAGTGCTCTGGAGCAGGTTTTCATCAAGGATCTCTTGAGAAGTAACACTTGGCCAATGAATTCAATCTTGGTTTCATCAGACCAGAGAATGTTGTTTCTCATGGCCTGAGAGTCCTTTAGGTGCCCTTTAGCAAACTCCAAGCAGGCTGTCATGTGGCTTTTACTGCGGAGTGGCTTCTGTCTGGCAAATCTACCATAAAGGTCTGATTGGCGGGGTGCCGCAGAGATGGTTGCCCTTCTGGAAGGTTCTCCCATCTCCACAGAGGAACTCTGTAGCTCTGTCCGAGTGACCATCGGGTTCTTGGTCACCACCCTGACTAAGGCCCTTCTCCCCCGATTGCTCAGTCTGGCCGGTCGATCAGCTCTAGGAAGAGTCTTGGTGGTTTCAAACTTCTTCCATTTAAGAATGATGGCGCCCGCTGGGTTCTTTTTTAACCCCTTTTTCATGGTGTTCAATTGGTAGTTACAGTCTTGTCTCATCGCTGCAACTCCCGTACGGACTCGGGAGAGGCGAAGGTTGAGAGCCGTGCATCCTACGAAACACAACCCAACCAAGCCGCACTGCTTCTTGACAATGCCCACTTAACCCGGAAGCCAGCCGCACCAATGTGTCAGAGGAAACACCGTACACCTGGCGCCCATGTCAGCATGCACTGTGCCCGGCCCGCCACAGGTGTCGCTAGTGCGCGATGGGACAATGACATCCCTGTCGGGCCAAACCCTTCCCTAACCCGGACGACGCTGGGCCAATTTTGCGCCATCCCTGGGTCTCCCAGTCACGGCCGACTGCAACAGAGCCTGGACTCGAACCCACAATCACTAGTGGCACTGCGATGGGGACATTTTGTTGAAGTGTCATGTACACATTTAATGTGGCGTTTTAAATACAAAACACATTTCATAACATTTACATACCAGTAAAAAGAGACTAGCCTGCTGGTTTTACTGGGTTGATAGCAACATTAGCCCAAGCTATTTAGGAGGGATTTCACACCTGGCACAAATTATTGTCTAGTTGTGTTTTTCCTGCCGAGGGGTGCCCTATACCTGCACTCAGAGGGGAGTAGTTTAAAGTCCGGGTACTTGTGTCTAAAATGATTTTGTGAGCCTTGCGGAGGGCCCTGACCTTAAAGATCTCATCCAGGCCTGTTTGACTCCAAGTACCTTGCTTGTTTTGGTGATAATCCTTCTCAGCATATTTCTCTGGCTGACAGTGGCATTGCCAAAACAACAAACAATACAAAAACTTAAAATACTCTCAATAAAAGATTTGTAAAACAGAATCAGTGAAGTACAGTCGTGGCCAAAAGTTTTGAGAATGACACAAGTATTAATTTTCACAAAGTCTAGTGCCTCAGTTTGTATGATGGCAATTTACATATACTGCAGAATGTTATGAAGAGTGATCAGATTAATTGCAAAGTACCTCTTTGCCATGCAAATGAACTGAATCCAAAAAAACATTTCCACTGCATTTCAGCCCTGTCACAAAAGGACCAGCTGACATGTCAGTTATTCTCTCGTTAACACAGGTGTGAGTGTTGACGAGGACAAGGCTGGAGATCACTCTGTCATGCTGATTGAGTTCGAATAACAGACTGGAAGCTTCAAAAGGAGGGTGGTCCTCTGTCGGCTATGGTTACCTGCAAGGAAACACGTGCAGTCATCATTGCTTTGCACAAAAAAGTATTCACGGGCAAGGATATTGCTGCTAGTAAGACTGCACCTAAATCAACCATTTATCGGTTCATCAATAACTTCAAGGAGAGTGGTTCAATTGTTGTGAAGAAAGCTTCAGGGCGCCCAAGAAAGTCCAGCAAGCGCCAGGACTGTCTTCTGAAGTTGATTCAGCTGGGGGGGGCACCACCAGTACAGAGCTTGCTCAGGAATAGCAGCAGGCAGGTGTGGATGCATCTGTACGCACAGTGAAGTGAAGACTTTTGGAGGATGGCCTGGTGTCAGGAAGGGCAGCAAAGAACCCACTTCTCTCCAGGAAAAACATCAGGGACAGACTGATATTCTGCAATAGGTACAGTGATTGGACTGCTGAGGACTGGGGTAAAGT
The DNA here is from genome assembly GCF_023373465.1 of Oncorhynchus keta. Lineage (NCBI taxonomy): Eukaryota > Metazoa > Chordata > Actinopteri > Salmoniformes > Salmonidae > Oncorhynchus > Oncorhynchus keta. The sequence goes on from NC_068436.1 coordinate 15,537,372, forward strand.
CAGTTTCTCTGATGAATCCCCTTTCCGATTGTTTGGGGCATCCGGAATAAAGCTTGTCCGGAGAAGACAAGGTGAGCTCTACCATCAGTCCTGTGTCATGCCAGCAGTAAAGCATCCTGAGACCATTCATGTGTGGGGTTGCTTCTCAGCCAAGGGAGTGGGCTCACTCACAATTTTGCCTAAGAACACAGCCATGAATAAAGAATGGTACCAACACATCCTCCGAGAGCAACTTCCCCAACCATCCAGGAACAGTTTGTTGACGAACAATGCCTTTTCCAGCATGATTGAGCACCTTTCCATAAGGCAAAGTGACAACTAAGTGGCTCGGGGAACAAAACATCGATATGTTGGGTCCATGGCCAGGAAACTCCCCAGACCTTAATCCCATTGAGAATTTGTGGTCAATCCTCAAGAGGCGGGTGGACAAACAAAAACCCACAAATTCTGACAAACTCCAAGCATTGATTATGCAAGAATGGGCTGCCATCAGTCAGGATGTGGCCCAGAAGTTAATTGACAGCATCTCAGGGCAGATTGCAGAGGTCTTGAAAAAGAAGGGTCAACACTGCAAATATTGACTCTTTGCATCAACTTCATGTAATTGTCAATAAAAGCCTTTGACACTTATGAAATGCTTGTAATTATACTTCAGTATTCCATAGTAACATCTGACAAAAATATCTAAACACACTGAAGCAGCAAACTTTGTGAAAATTAATATTTGTGTCATTCTCAATACTTTTGGCCACGACTGTACAGTCAACGTTCAAATATCACAGCTTTCTGAGAAAGTACAGTCTCTGTTGAATCTTTTTGTAGATCAGGTCTGTACATTTACTCCACTGAAGCTTATTGTCCAAGAGGACACCCAGATATTTGTATTCCTCTACAATCTCTATGTTCTGACCTCTGATAGATGTTGCAGAGGTAGGTGTTATACGCTTCCTGAAGTCTATGCACATATCTTTGGTCTTGTTGGTATTGAGAACCAAGTGTGATTCGTTATACCACTGTACAAAGTCATTTAGGACCGGGTCATGGTGTTCCTCGTCATCATGCAACAGGCTGATCAAGGCAGTGTCATCAGCGAACTCAACAAAGTGTCTGTCAGGATGGAAACTAGTACAACTGTTAGTGTACAATATGTACAGGAGTGGGGACAAAACATAACCCTGAGGAGAGCCTGTGTTGGTGGTGCGTACGTTCCACATGTGGGGACATACTTTAACCCGCTGTGACCTCTGGCTCAGGAAGTCCAACAGCCACAAAACCAGCCCCCCCCATCTAAGGAGGTCCTGAATGAGTCTCTGTGCCAGAATGTAGGGCTGGATTGTGTTGAAGGCAGAAGAAAAGTCAACAAACCGAACCCTGCCATGGGATTTGGCACCATATTGATGAGAGTAAGAATGGCATAATCAACTCCTCTTCTGGGCTGATAGGCAAACTGAAACGGGTCAAGGAGCTTCTTGACTTTTCACAATTTTCTCAAAGCATTTCATTGCTAAGGATGAAGGCGACAGGGCGGCAGTCATTCAACACAGAGGGATTAGATGCTTTAGGAACGGGTATAGTTATTGAGTTTTCTACAATACTGGCACGTGTTGCTGGTCGAGCGAGGATTGTAAAAGGTCTGTAAAAACACCAGCACAGTACCTGTCCCTATGGCCATATCCTCCATAATCTATGCTTCCAGACGCAGAGAAGAGAGATCAACAGCTCAGCTCATCAAACTGTCCAATCTCTGGAAGGGCCAACAGACATTGCTCAATCTATGCTTGATTAAGCCCATGTGCCACCCAGGCAAAACGGACTAATACATAAATTCTTTAGCTATTGTATTTTAACATTGTGTGAATTTCATACAAGCTTGCAAGTTGTTATATTATTGCTTTGTAACTCTCAGACAAAAATAATATCCTGTAATCGTGTCTACAATGTTAAACTCCATTCTCTTATATGCCAAGGTGGTGGATAGTGGCCCAACAGCTCTCAGTATGTAACCTGACACCACTGGAGGTGAACTGATGGACAGTGGCCCACCAGCACTCAGTATGTAACCTGACACCACTGGAGGTGACCTGATGGATAGTGGCCCACCAGCACTCAGTATGTAACCTGACACCACTGGAGGTGACCTGATGGATAGTGGCCCAGCAGCACTCAGTATGTAACCTGACACCACTGGAGGTGAACTGATGGATAGTCGCCCAGCATCACTCAGTATGTAACCTGACACCACTGGAGGTGAACTGATGGATAGTGGCCCAGCAGCACTCAGTATGTAACCTGACACCACTGGATGTGACCTGATGGATAGTGGCCCAGCAGCACTCAGTATGTAACCTGACACCACTGGATGTGACCTGATGGATAGTGGCCCAGCAGCACTCAGTATGTAACCTGACACCACTGGATGTGACCTGATGGATAGTGGCCCAGCAGCACTCAGTATGTAACCTGACACCACTGGATGTGACCTGATGGATAGTGGCCCAGCAGCACTCAGTATGTAACCTGACACCACTGGATGTGACCTGATGGATAGTGGCCCAGCAGCACTCAGTATGTAACCCGACACCACTGGAGGTGAACTGATGGACAGTGGCCCACCAGCACTCAGTATGTAACCCGACACCACTGGAGGTGAACTGATGGACAGTGGCCCAGCAGCACTCAGTATGTAACCCGACACCACGGGAGGTGAACTGATGGACAGTGGCCCACCAGCACTCAGTATGTAACCCGACACCACTGGAGGTGAACTGATGGATAGTGGCCCAGCAGCACTCAGTATGTAACCTGACACCACTGGATGTGACCTGATGGATAGTGGCCCAGCAGCACTCAGTATGTAACCTGACACCACTGGATGTGACCTGATGGATAGTGGCCCAGCAGCACTCAGTATGTAACCTGACACCACTGGATGTGACCTGATGGATAGTGGCCCAGCAGCACTCAGTATGTAACCTGACACCACTGGATGTGACCTGATGGATAGTGGCCCAGCAGCACTCAGTATGTAACCTGACACCACTGGATGTGACCTGATGGATAGTGGCCCAGCAGCACTCAGTATGTAACCTGACACCACTGGATGTGACCTGATGGATAGTGGCCCAGCAGCACTCAGTATGTAACCTGACACCACTGGATGTGACCTGATGGATAGTGGCCCAGCAGCACTCAGTATGTAACCTGACACCACTGGATGTGACCTGATGGATAGTGGCCCAGCAGCACTCAGTATGTAACCTGACACCACTGGATGTGACCTGATGGATAGTGGCCCAGCAGCACTCAGTATGTAACCCGACACCACTGGAGGTGAACTGATGGACAGTGGCCCACCAGCACTCAGTATGTAACCCGACACCACTGGAGGTGAACTGATGGACAGTGGCCCAGCAGCACTCAGTATGTAACCCGACACCACGGGAGGTGAACTGATGGACAGTGGCCCACCAGCACTCAGTATGTAACCTGACACCACTGGAGGTGAACTGATGGATAGTGGCCCAGCAGCACTCAGTATGTAACCTGACACCACTGGATGTGACCTGATGGATAGTGGCCCAGCAGCACTCAGTATGTAACCTGACACCACTGGATGTGACCTGATGGATAGTGGCCCAGCAGCACTCAGTATGTAACCTGACACCACTGGATGTGACCTGATGGATAGTGGCCCAGCAGCACTCAGTATGTAACCTGACACCACTGGATGTGACCTGATGGATAGTGGCCCAGCAGCACTCAGTATGTAACCTGACACCACTGGATGTGACCTGATGGATAGTGGCCCAGCAGCACTCAGTATGTAACCTGACACCACTGGATGTGACCTGATGGATAGTGGCCCAGCAGCACTCAGTATGTAACCTGACACCACTGGATGTGACCTGATGGATAGTGGCCCAGCAGCACTCAGTATGTAACCTGACACCACTGGATGTGACCTGATGGATAGTGGCCCAGCAGCACTCAGTATGTAACCCGACACCACTGGAGGTGAACTGATGGACAGTGGCCCACCAGCACTCAGTATGTAACCCGACACCACTGGAGGTGAACTGATGGACAGTGGCCCAGCAGCACTCAGTATGTAACCCGACACCACTGGAGGTGAACTGATGGACAGTGGCCCACCAGCACTCAGTATGTAACCTGACACCACTGGAGGTGAACTGATGGATAGTGGCCCAGCAGCACTCAGTATGTAACCTGACACCACTGGATGTGACCTGATGGATAGTGGCCCAGCAGCACTCAGTATGTAACCTGACACCACTGGATGTGACCTGATGGATAGTGGCCCAGCAGCACTCAGTATGTAACCTGACACCACTGGATGTGAACCTGATGGATAGTGGCCCAGCATCACTCAGTATGTAACCTGACACCACTGGAGGTGAACTGATGGATAGTGGCCCAGCAGCACTCAGTATGTAACCTGACACCACTGGATGTGACCTGATGGATAGTGGCCCAGCAGCACTCAGTATGTAACCTGACACCACTGGATGTGACCTGATGGATAGTGGCCCAGCAGCACTCAGTATGTAACCCGACACCACTGGAGGTGAACTGATGGACAGTGGCCCACCAGCACTCAGTATGTAACCCGACACCACTGGAGGTGAACTGATGGACAGTGGCCCAGCAGCACTCAGTATGTAACCCGACACCACGGGAGGTGAACTGATGGACAGTGGCCCACCAGCACTCAGTATGTAACCTGACACCACTGGAGGTGAACTGATGGATAGTGGCCCAGCAGCACTCAGTATGTAACCTGACACCACTGGATGTGACCTGATGGATAGTGGCCCAGCAGCACTCAGTATGTAACCTGACACCACTGGATGTGACCTGATGGATAGTGGCCCAGCAGCACTCAGTATGTAACCTGACACCACTGGATGTGACCTGATGGATAGTGGCCCAGCAGCACTCAGTATGTAACCTGACACCACTGGAGGTGACCTGATGGATAGTGGCCCAGCAGCACTCAGTATGTAACCTGACACCACTGGATGTGACCTGATGGATAGTGGCCCAGCAGCACTCAGTATGTAACCTGACACCACTGGATGTGACCTGATGGATAGTGGCCCAGCAGCACTCAGTATGTAACCTGACACCACTGGATGTGACCTGATGGATAGTGGCCCAGCAGCACTCAGTATGTAACCCGACACCACTGGAGGTGAACTGATGGACAGTGGCCCACCAGCACTCAGTATGTAACCCGACACCACTGGAGGTGAACTGATGGACAGTGGCCCAGCAGCACTCAGTATGTAACCCGACACCACGGGAGGTGAACTGATGGACAGTGGCCCACCAGCACTCAGTATGTAACCCGACACCACTGGAGGTGAACTGATGGATAGTGGCCCAGCAGCACTCAGTATGTAACCTGACACCACTGGATGTGACCTGATGGATAGTGGCCCAGCAGCACTCAGTATGTAACCTGACACCACTGGATGTGACCTGATGGATAGTGGCCCAGCAGCACTCAGTATGTAACCTGACACCACTGGATGTGACCTGATGGATAGTGGCCCAGCAGCACTCAGTATGTAACCTGACACCACTGGATGTGACCTGATGGATAGTGGCCCAGCAGCACTCAGTATGTAACCTGACACCACTGGATGTGACCTGATGGATAGTGGCCCAGCAGCACTCAGTATGTAACCTGACACCACTGGATGTGACCTGATGGATAGTGGCCCAGCAGCACTCAGTATGTAACCTGACACCACTGGATGTGACCTGATGGATAGTGGCCCAGCAGCACTCAGTATGTAACCTGACACCACTGGATGTGACCTGATGGATAGTGGCCCAGCAGCACTCAGTATGTAACCTGACACCACTGGATGTGACCTGATGGATAGTGGCCCAGCAGCACTCAGTATGTAACCCGACACCACTGGAGGTGAACTGATGGACAGTGGCCCACCAGCACTCAGTATGTAACCTGACACCACTGGATGTGACCTGATGGATAGTGGCCCAGCAGCACTCAGTATGTAACCCGACACCACTGGAGGTGAACTGATGGACAGTGGCCCACCAGCACTCAGTATGTAACCCGACACCACTGGAGGTGAACTGATGGACAGTGGCCCAGCAGCACTCAGTATGTAACCCGACACCACGGGAGGTGAACTGATGGACAGTGGCCCACCAGCACTCAGTATGTAACCCGACACCACTGGAGGTGAACTGATGGATAGTGGCCCAGCAGCACTCAGTATGTAACCTGACACCACTGGATGTGACCTGATGGATAGTGGCCCAGCAGCACTCAGTATGTAACCTGACACCACTGGATGTGACCTGATGGATAGTGGCCCAGCAGCACTCAGTATGTAACCTGACACCACTGGAGGTGACCTGATGGATAGTGGCCCAGCAGCACTCAGTATGTAACCTGACACCACTGGATGTGACCTGATGGATAGTGGCCCAGCAGCACTCAGTATGTAACCTGACACCACTGGATGTGACCTGATGGATAGTGGCCCAGCAGCACTCAGTATGTAACCTGACACCACTGGATGTGACCTGATGGATAGTGGCCCAGCAGCACTCAGTATGTAACCCGACACCACTGGAGGTGAACTGATGGACAGTGGCCCACCAGCACTCAGTATGTAACCCGACACCACTGGAGGTGAACTGATGGACAGTGGCCCAGCAGCACTCAGTATGTAACCCGACACCACGGGAGGTGAACTGATGGACAGTGGCCCACCAGCACTCAGTATGTAACCCGACACCACTGGAGGTGAACTGATGGATAGTGGCCCAGCAGCACTCAGTATGTAACCTGACACCACTGGATGTGACCTGATGGATAGTGGCCCAGCAGCACTCAGTATGTAACCTGACACCACTGGGTGTGACCTGATGGATAGTGGCCCAGCAGCACTCAGTATGTAACCTGACACCACTGGATGTGACCTGATGGATAGTGGCCCAGCAGCACTCAGTATGTAACCTGACACCACTGGATGTGACCTGATGGATAGTGGCCCAGCAGCACTCAGTATGTAACCTGACACCACTGGATGTGACCTGATGGATAGTGGCCCAGCAGCACTCAGTATGTAACCTGACACCACTGGATGTGACCTGATGGATAGTGGCCCAGCAGCACTCAGTATGTAACCTGACACCACTGGATGTGACCTGATGGATAGTGGCCCAGCAGCACTCAGTATGTAACCTGACACCACTGGATGTGACCTGATGGATAGTGGCCCAGCAGCACTCAGTATGTAACCTGACACCACTGGATGTGACCTGATGGATAGTGGCCCAGCAGCACTCAGTATGTAACCCGACACCACTGGAGGTGAACTGATGGACAGTGGCCCACCAGCACTCAGTATGTAACCCGACACCACTGGAGGTGAACTGATGGACAGTGGCCCAGCAGCACTCAGTATGTAACCCGACACCACGGGAGGTGAACTGATGGACAGTGGCCCACCAGCACTCAGTATGTAACCTGACACCACTGGAGGTGAACTGATGGATAGTGGCCCAGCAGCACTCAGTATGTAACCTGACACCACTGGATGTGACCTGATGGATAGTGGCCCAGCAGCACTCAGTATGTAACCTGACACCACTGGAGGTGACCTGATGGATAGTGGCCCAGCAGCACTCAGTATGTAACCTGACACCACTGGAGGTGAACTGATGGATAGTCGCCCAGCATCACTCAGTATGTAACCTGACACCACTGGAGGTGAACTGATGGATAGTGGCCCAGCAGCACTCAGTATGTAACCTGACACCACTGGATGTGACCTGATGGATAGTGGCCCAGCAGCACTCAGTATGTAACCTGACACCACTGGATGTGACCTGATGGATAGTGGCCCAGCAGCACTCAGTATGTAACCTGACACCACTGGATGTGACCTGATGGATAGTGGCCCAGCAGCACTCAGTATGTAACCTGACACCACTGGATGTGACCTGATGGATAGTGGCCCAGCAGCACTCAGTATGTAACCTGACACCACTGGATGTGACCTGATGGATAGTGGCCCAGCAGCACTCAGTATGTAACCCGACACCACTGGAGGTGAACTGATGGACAGTGGCCCACCAGCACTCAGTATGTAACCCGACACCACTGGAGGTGAACTGATGGACAGTGGCCCAGCAGCACTCAGTATGTAACCCGACACCACGGGAGGTGAACTGATGGACAGTGGCCCAGCAGCACTCAGTATGTAACCCGACACCACTGGAGGTGAACTGATGGATAGTGGCCCAGCAGCACTCAGTATGTAACCTGACACCACTGGATGTGACCTGATGGATAGTGGCCCAGCAGCACTCAGTATGTAACCTGACACCACTGGATGTGACCTGATGGATAGTGGCCCAGCAGCACTCAGTATGTAACCTGACACCACTGGATGTGACCTGATGGATAGTGGCCCAGCAGCACTCAGTATGTAACCTGACACCACTGGATGTGACCTGATGGATAGTGGCCCAGCAGCACTCAGTATGTAACCTGACACCACTGGATGTGACCTGATGGATAGTGGCCCAGCAGCACTCAGTATGTAACCTGACACCACTGGATGTGACCTGATGGATAGTGGCCCAGCAGCACTCAGTATGTAACCTGACACCACTGGATGTGACCTGATGGATAGTGGCCCAGCAGCACTCAGTATGTAACCTGACACCACTGGATGTGACCTGATGGATAGTGGCCCAGCAGCACTCAGTATGTAACCCGACACCACTGGAGGTGAACTGATGGACAGTGGCCCACCAGCACTCAGTATGTAACCCGACACCACTGGAGGTGAACTGATGGACAGTGGCCCAGCAGCACTCAGTATGTAACCCGACACCACGGGAGGTGAACTGATGGACAGTGGCCCACCAGCACTCAGTATGTAACCTGACACCACTGGAGGTGAACTGATGGATAGTGGCCCAGCAGCACTCAGTATGTAACCTGACACCACTGGATGTGACCTGATGGATAGTGGCCCAGCAGCACTCAGTATGTAACCTGACACCACTGGATGTGACCTGATGGATAGTGGCCCAGCAGCACTCAGTATGTAACCTGACACCACTGGATGTGACCTGATGGATAGTGGCCCAGCAGCACTCAGTATGTAACCTGACACCACTGGAGGTGACCTGATGGATAGTGGCCCAGCAGCACTCAGTATGTAACCTGACACCACTGGATGTGACCTGATGGATAGTGGCCCAGCAGCACTCAGTATGTAACCTGACACCACTGGATGTGACCTGATGGATAGTGGCCCAGCAGCACTCAGTATGTAACCTGACACCACTGGATGTGACCTGATGGATAGTGGCCCAGCAGCACTCAGTATGTAACCCGACACCACTGGAGGTGAACTGATGGACAGTGGCCCACCAGCACTCAGTATGTAACCCGACACCACTGGAGGTGAACTGATGGACAGTGGCCCAGCAGCACTCAGTATGTAACCCGACACCACGGGAGGTGAACTGATGGACAGTGGCCCACCAGCACTCAGTATGTAACCCGACACCACTGGAGGTGAACTGATGGATAGTGGCCCAGCAGCACTCAGTATGTAACCTGACACCACTGGATGTGACCTGATGGATAGTGGCCCAGCAGCACTCAGTATGTAACCTGACACCACTGGATGTGACCTGATGGATAGTGGCCCAGCAGCACTCAGTATGTAACCTGACACCACTGGATGTGACCTGATGGATAGTGGCCCAGCAGCACTCAGTATGTAACCTGACACCACTGGATGTGACCTGATGGATAGTGGCCCAGCAGCACTCAGTATGTAACCTGACACCACTGGATGTGACCTGATGGATAGTGGCCCAGCAGCACTCAGTATGTAACCTGACACCACTGGATGTGACCTGATGGATAGTGGCCCAGCAGCACTCAGTATGTAACCTGACACCACTGGATGTGACCTGATGGATAGTGGCCCAGCAGCACTCAGTATGTAACCTGACACCACTGGATGTGACCTGATGGATAGTGGCCCAGCAGCACTCAGTATGTAACCTGACACCACTGGATGTGACCTGATGGATAGTGGCCCAGCAGCACTCAGTATGTAACCCGACACCACTGGAGGTGAACTGATGGACAGTGGCCCACCAGCACTCAGTATGTAACCCGACACCACTGGAGGTGAACTGATGGACAGTGGCCCAGCAGCACTCAGTATGTAACCCGACACCACGGGAGGTGAACTGATGGACAGTGGCCCACCAGCACTCAGTATGTAACCTGACACCACTGGAGGTGAACTGATGGATAGTGGCCCAGCAGCACTCAGTATGTAACCTGACACCACTGGATGTGACCTGATGGATAGTGGCCCAGCAGCACTCAGTATGTAACCTGACACCACTGGATGTGACCTGATGGATAGTGGCCCAGCAGCACTCAGTATGTAACCTGACACCACTGGATGTGACCTGATGGATAGTGGCCCAGCAGCACTCAGTATGTAACCTGACACCACTGGATGTGACCTGATGGATAGTGGCCCAGCAGCACTCAGTATGTAACCTGACACCACTGGATGTGACCTGATGGATAGTGGCCCAGCAGCACTCAGTATGTAACCCGACACCACTGGAGGTGAACTGATGGACAGTGGCCCACCAGCACTCAGTATGTAACCCGACACCACTGGAGGTGAACTGATGGACAGTGGCCCAGCAGCACTCAGTATGTAACCCGACACCACGGGAGGTGAACTGATGGACAGTGGCCCACCAGCACTCAGTATGTAACCCGACACCACTGGAGGTGAACTGATGGATAGTGGCCCAGCAGCACTCAGTATGTAACCTGACACCACTGGATGTGACCTGATGGATAGTGGCCCAGCAGCACTCAGTATGTAACCTGACACCACTGGATGTGACCTGATGGATAGTGGCCCAGCAGCACTCAGTATGTAACCTGACACCACTGGATGTGACCTGATGGATAGTGGCCCAGCAGCACTCAGTATGTAACCTGACACCACTGGATGTGACCTGATGGATAGTGGCCCAGCAGCACTCAGTATGTAACCTGACACCACTGGATGTGACCTGATGGATAGTGGCCCAGCAGCACTCAGTATGTAACCTGACACCACTGGATGTGACCTGATGGATAGTGGCCCAGCAGCACTCAGTATGTAACCTGACACCACTGGATGTGACCTGATGGATAGTGGCCCAGCAGCACTCAGTATGTAACCTGACACCACTGGATGTGACCTGATGGATAGTGGCCCAGCAGCACTCAGTATGTAACCCGACACCACTGGAGGTGAACTGATGGACAGTGGCCCACCAGCACTCAGTATGTAACCCGACACCACTGGAGGTGAACTGATGGACAGTGGCCCAGCAGCACTCAGTATGTAACCCGACACCACGGGAGGTGAACTGATGGACAGTGGCCCACCAGCACTCAGTATGTAACCTGACACCACTGGAGGTGAACTGATGGATAGTGGCCCAGCAGCACTCAGTATGTAACCTGACACCACTGGATGTGACCTGATGGATAGTGGCCCAGCAGCACTCAGTATGTAACCTGACACCACTGGATGTGACCTGATGGATAGTGGCCCAGCAGCACTCAGTATGTAACCTGACACCACTGGATGTGACCTGATGGATAGTGGCCCAGCAGCACTCAGTATGTAACCTGACACCACTGGAGGTGACCTGATGGATAGTGGCCCAGCAGCACTCAGTATGTAACCTGACACCACTGGATGTGACCTGATGGATAGTGGCCCAGCAGCACTCAGTATGTAACCTGACACCACTGGATGTGACCTGATGGATAGTGGCCCAGCAGCACTCAGTATGTAACCTGACACCACTGGATGTGACCTGATGGATAGTGGCCCAGCAGCACTCAGTATGTAACCCGACACCACTGGAGGTGAACTGATGGACAGTGGCCCACCAGCACTCAGTATGTAACCCGACACCACTGGAGGTGAACTGATGGACAGTGGCCCAGCAGCACTCAGTATGTAACCCGACACCACGGGAGGTGAACTGATGGACAGTGGCCCACCAGCACTCAGTATGTAACCCGACACCACTGGAGGTGAACTGATGGATAGTGGCCCAGCAGCACTCAGTATGTAACCTGACACCACTGGATGTGACCTGATGGATAGTGGCCCAGCAGCACTCAGTATGTAACCTGACACCACTGGATGTGACCTGATGGATAGTGGCCCAGCAGCACTCAGTATGTAACCTGACACCACTGGATGTGACCTGATGGATAGTGGCCCAGCAGCACTCAGTATGTAACCTGACACCACTGGATGTGACCTGATGGATAGTGGCCCAGCAGCACTCAGTATGTAACCTGACACCACTGGATGTGACCTGATGGATAGTGGCCCAGCAGCACTCAGTATGTAACCTGACACCACTGGATGTGACCTGATGGATAGTGGCCCAGCAGCACTCAGTATGTAACCTGACACCACTGGATGTGACCTGATGGATAGTGGCCCAGCAGCACTCAGTATGTAACCTGACACCACTGGATGTGACCTGATGGATAGTGGCCCAGCAGCACTCAGTATGTAACCTGACACCACTGGATGTGACCTGATGGATAGTGGCCCAGCAGCACTCAGTATGTAACCCGACACCACTGGAGGTGAACTGATGGACAGTGGCCCACCAGCACTCAGTATGTAACCCGACACCACTGGAGGTGAACTGATGGACAGTGGCCCAGCAGCACTCAGTATGTAACCCGACACCACGGGAGGTGAACTGATGGACAGTGGCCCACCAGCACTCAGTATGTAACCTGACACCACTGGAGGTGAACTGATGGATAGTGGCCCAGCAGCACTCAGTATGTAACCTGACACCACTGGATGTGACCTGATGGATAGTGGCCCAGCAGCACTCAGTATGTAACCTGACACCACTGGATGTGACCTGATGGATAGTGGCCCAGCAGCACTCAGTATGTAACCTGACACCACTGGATGTGACCTGATGGATAGTGGCCCAGCAGCACTCAGTATGTAACCTGACACCACTGGATGTGACCTGATGGATAGTGGCCCAGCAGCACTCAGTATGTAACCTGACACCACTGGATGTGACCTGATGGATAGTGGCCCAGCAGCACTCAGTATGTAACCCGACACCACTGGAGGTGAACTGATGGACAGTGGCCCACCAGCACTCAGTATGTAACCCGACACCACTGGAGGTGAACTGATGGACAGTGGCCCAGCAGCACTCAGTATGTAACCCGACACCACGGGAGGTGAACTGATGGACAGTGGCCCACCAGCACTCAGTATGTAACCTGACACCACTGGAGGTGAACTGATGGATAGTGGCCCAGCAGCACTCAGTATGTAACCTGACACCACTGGATGTGACCTGATGGATAGTGGCCCAGCAGCACTCAGTATGTAACCTGACACCACTGGATGTGACCTGATGGATAGTGGCCCAGCAGCACTCAGTATGTAACCTGACACCACTGGATGTGACCTGATGGATAGTGGCCCAGCAGCACTCAGTATGTAACCTGACACCACTGGAGGTGACCTGATGGATAGTGGCCCAGCAGCACTCAGTATGTAACCTGACACCACTGGAGGTGAACTGATGGATAGTGGCCCAGCAGCACTCAGTATGTAACCCGACACCACTGGAGGTGAACTGATGGATAGTGGCCCAGCAGCACTCAGTATGTAACCCGACACCACTGGAGGTGAACTGATGGCACCATGAACGGCAGTAGCTCAGACAGCATCATCCCAAGGCCGATGTCCAGTACCCCAGACCTCCCTCATCCCCATTACCACTCTTCCCGAATGTCCTGCCTGCCCATCAGGAGGACCCACTGAAGATCACCACCTGCATTCCACCAGGGTGCCGGTGCGGGGCTGGCAGGTCATCCAAAATAGACAATTCAAGGATATTTGTAAACTATGTGCTTGCAACATTTGTTCAGGGTTTGGTAGGGACCTGGGTAAGCCATTCTCATACAAAACATGACAGCCCTGTCCTAGTTCTGTGTGACAGCATTTGTTTCACCAATAGGGAAAATGATATGTTTTAGATGCCATCCACCATAGCTTTAAAGAGTTAATGTATAGAGAGAAGCACATCATAGACCAGGGCTATATGTTTTATACGAGGATGCAGGATGTTTTGATATTTTTCCCTTCCATTTAATTTAATTACATTTCTTGCAGTTGTTCTTCGTTAAAATATATATATTTTTTTACATAAATATTTTTTGAACCAATCTTACTCTGATTAAGCAATTGTTGATGGTTTTGGAATAGCAGGACAAAGTACCTCATGCTGTACTCATATTGAAGAGACAGGTTGATGATACAGGAGGGGGCTAGAGACGAAGGTCCCCATGTAGTCACAGAAAACTGTTAATCAGACATCGCTCCTAATGTTGGTTTGACGTCACTCAGTGTCCGTGGCTACACAATGTTGTTGTGAGCGTCTTATAGAATCCTGTTGGAGATGATAAACCAATATTACAAATACTATATGCCTACATTCCTTCACATTCTGTGATACGGGGTGACTGTACTGATTGCTAGACTGATTAATGGGACACAGCTCGAATTATAAGCTTGGTTTGTTAATAGGTTTTGCACAATTGCATACATTTTAGTAACGTTTTCAATAACTTCCTTCTGAAACAAGTCATGATTGTTGTGTTAAACAGAAAATATAATCCAACTGTCTCATGAGGTGCACATATAGAGCAACCTGCAGCAGTCCTCTTAGTCCCGAATAATTTACTTGCAAACACTCACACAAAAAACATTTGATTTTACTCTGCTGCTACTCGCTGTTTATTATCTATGCATCGTCACTTTACTCTTACCTACATGTACAAATTACTTCGACTAACCTGTACCCCTCGTATATAGCCTCTGTATTGTTACTTTAGTTTATTTAGTAAATCTTTTAACTCTATTTCTTGAACTGCATTGTTGGTAAGGGCTTGTAAGAAAGAATTTCACGGTAAGGTCTACTACACCTGTTGTATTTGGCGCATGTGACCAATACAATTTGATTTGAAATGTTCGTGTTTCTTTGTTTTTCTTTTCAGTGGTTGTGTCAGGGTTGTGTGGTGGTGCTACATTGCCAACGAATCAATCAGGAACATCACTTGCAGCTTGGGTCAAAGCAGCCAGGCCTTATGAGGAGTGGAGTTTTTATTCAATCAGATCCACATGGCGGTGTCAGAGGTGGAGCTGTCAAATCCACAAGCGGCTACTGGCATTACACCTAAAGTGGACATTGCTCTTAATGCAAGTCCGTGCAGTCAATGGCAATCTCATACAAAAATCTCTGAACACTGGGATGTGAGATGTAATCTACACCTGGATTAGTTCAATAGAAAGCCCCTATGGAGTCTTTGTAAATGTACTTTAAAATCATCAATATATGTCTAATAAATGAAAAATAACCCAACATTTATTTTTTATAATTGATTTCCCTTAGCCTCCTTCGGCCTTTGAAATGCTCAGTCTGATTGTGTGGGCATTAGGAAACACATTAAGATATTTACATACACAGCCCTGATTGGCTGATGGGTGGGCTCTATAGACCATCCTCCTTACCCAGATGAACATGTCATTGGTCTATTATAATCAGATCACATTGTGACGTCATGATGTGGACCAAAAGTTGTCCTATCTGAACATGCTGAAATTCCAGGCATTTATTTTCAACCTCTGTGTGGAAATATCATTAAAAAAAACTGTAAATTAATGTTTTTAACTGCACTGCCCCTTTAACAATTTTCAATTGAACATCATTATGTATATATGGCATACACTTTATCATTCTGAACTTCAAACCCAAGTGGGACGTTGTGGCTCTGTGACAATGATCAAAGCAGCTATTCACCGATTGACAGCTGAGAGCAGTTACACCTTTAACACCACCTAAAAACATCAGCTAGGATCTTTTTCAACATCGCTCTTTATTAAGCTAGTTATAACTGGCATGTTCACGCATCTCCTGCCATGATCAATTGAAAATTACCTCACATAGAATGCATCCAATTGCAATTCAGTATGTTGACACATGAATATTACATGCGGGAGTCCACTATCGCCGGTTAACGCTTGATCTGGTTGAGTCTAGGCTCTAGTGTTTAGGAGGGAATTATCCAATAGCCAGGTAGCTGGAACTTATTTAATGAAACAATACCATAACTAGAGATAGGTAGCAATGGTGAACGTGTATAAAGATGGCAGAATTAAGGTATGACATTGTTTTTGCACTATCCACACATAGTTTTAAAAAGTATGGCGTTTGTAGAGTACTGAAAGTTTCCAAGAGCATCATTGGGGAACTGAAAAAAATATGGAACTACCCGGACTCTGCCGAGAGCTGGCCATCTGACCAAACTGAGCAACTGGGAAAGAGGAAACTTAAACAAGGAGGTGATCAAGAATCCAATGACAGAACTACAGAGTTCCTTAGCTGAGGTGGGAGAACCTGCCAGACTGACAATAGTCTCGACAACACTTCACCAATCTGGGCTTTATGGGAGTGGCCAGACGGAAGCCACCCCTGAGAAAAAAAATAATATGGCAGCCTGCCTAGAGGCATGTGAAAGATAAACACTGGTGAGGCAAAATATATGCAAATCTTCTTCAGAGTGCAAATTACCTTAGACTGGGTGAAGATTTATGTTCCAACAGGACAACGACCAAGTATACAGCCAAAGCAACACTTGAATGGCTTCAGAACACGAATGTGAGTCATTGAGCGGCCCAGCCAAAGCCCAGAATAGAGTCTCATTGAAAATCTGTATAAAGATTTGAAGTTAGATGAATGGCAAACTTAAGAGCATGAGATGAATGGCAAACTTAAGAGCATGAGAAAATATGAAAGGAAGAATGTGAAAAAAATCCCCAAATCTAGAAGTATAAAGCTGATACAGACATACCCTAAATGACTCAAAGCTGTAATTGCCGCCAAAGGCCCTTCTACAAAGTATTGATTCAGGGATGTGAATACTTATGTAAATGAGAGCTCTGTATTTTCATTTCAATACCTTTGCTAAAATTTCATTATTGGGTGTGTGTAGATGGGTTAGAAAAAACAAAACATTGAATCAATTTTGAATTCAGACTAGTAACGAAACGCGGAATAAGTCAAAGGGTATGAATACGATCTGAAGGCACTGTACTCTTGCTAATGACCATACAAAATATTAATGTTACTGATCATAACATATTGCTGAATAAACTTAGGTTATGGATTAAGAGTTAACTTTCTAATAGAACACAAAGGGTTTTCGTTAACAGAAGCCTCTCTCATGCAAATTCCGTTGAGTGTGGTGTACCACATGGCAGCTGGCTAAGGAAATTGTTTTCAGTTTTTACAAATGACCTTCCACTGACTATGAACAAAGCCTATGTGTCTAGGTACGCTGACGACTCAACAGTATACATGGCGGTTGCAACAGTAAAATAAACAACTGAGACACGTAACATACAGCTCCAGTCAGTTTTAGAATGGGTATCTAGAAATAGGCTTGCGCTAAATATCTCAAAAACTAAAAGCATCATTTTTAGGACAAATCACTCACTCAACCATAAACCTCATTTAGATCTATTGAATAATGTCGCTATTGAGCTAGCTGAGGAGACAAAAAAAAATGCTAGGTGTAACTCTAAATAAGCTTCCATGGTCAAATCATATAGACTCAATGGTTGCTAAAATGGGAAGAAGTCTGTCCATGATAGGGGGTTACTCTGCCTTCTTGACATCTCAGTCGACCAGAAAGCTCCTACAGGCCCTAGTTGTCACACCTAGACTACTGCCCTGCTGTGTGGTCATGTGTGGCAAAGAAGGAAATAGGTCAATTGCAGTGGTCCAGAACAAAGCAGCAAGTATCGCACTTAAATGTACACTGAAGTGTCAGTAACATGCACGTCAGTTTCTCCTGGCTCAACATTGAGGAGAGATTGACTGACTGCATCACTGTCTTTGTGCGAGGTATTGATGTGTTGAAGGTACCGAACGGTCTGTTCAAGCAGTTGGCACGCAGTTCAGACACTCATCGGTACAACACAAGACATGCAACTAGAGGTCTCTTCACATTCCCCAGGTTCAGAACAGAGGCAAAGTATTAAATAGAGCCATGACTACATGGAACTCTCTGCGAGGGTGCACATTACTTCCACACCGGAGGTCAAATTCCATGTGACTGTTTAGTCACTGTAATTAGGCTTCTCCAAGCTCTGATGCTGCTGATGGTCAGTAGTAGCCTCCCAAACTTGATAAATGTATTGTACTCAGCACTCTATTGTCCCTCTAATCACTCAGACATCAATGCAAATGTATTGAAAATCTAATCAAACACTTCATGAGAGCCCATGAGCTCATGTTGCGCAGCATTTCTACAGGCTAAGCAGAGGATGGCATCAGCTTTCTATAGGCTAAGCAGAGGATGGCATCAGCTTTCTATAGGCTAAGCAGAGGACGGCATCAGCTTTCTATAGGCTAGGCCTGCTGTATTTATCTACCAACTTCTCTAATATTAAGCACATTGCTTCTCTTTACAATAGGAATATAGCATACCTGGCCTGAATGAAAATGTACCACGGGAAAAAGCGTCCCCCCCTCCATATATAAGTGCATAGATTATCCCCCCCCCATGCCCCAGTTCCGAGACAGGTGCATGATAGTCAATTCCAAATCAAAATACATTTTACACATATATTCTTTAGTATATGTAAAGACATTAAATTATGAATAATCTAATGGGTGACAATATTAGCCTATCACTTGTGAATGATGCCCAGCTTGTGTGCAGTAAGGCAAGAAATAGCTTGCCTTTTTTCAGGCTACTTTTTAAATCAGTCACACACCTACCTAATGTAGCCTAGCCTATAGACTTATATGTTTTGATAAGGTCTGTAAAGTGGCCAAATAACTTCTTATACTTGAGCACATTTAATATGCTTTATAACCAGTGTAGAGCCTAACTGGCATATACACAGGATGCGTGTGAGTTTCAAGTTTAATCGCATTTGTCCTCACTATTAAGAACAGTGCGAATGCAATCGAAAAATCACATCAAAACACCCTATCATACTTTTACAACTCACCTCACTGTGATGATCCATTCAAAGAAGAAGTTCCACAGCAGGCTGAAGCAGTGTAAACGAAATGGACAGCACTTTCTAAGGGGATGATTAATTCAAAACAACCATATGCATATTAGTTTATGGATAGGCTTATGAGCCCAAGGCCAAATCAATAACCTGAATTAAAATTATGATTATGCCATTATACAATACATTGCCTACCACATATTATGCATGGCAGAAAAACATAAAAACAAAACTGATTTAAGATGTCTGATACATAATTTGCGGAATGTCTTTCCTTAATGCATTTGAGCCAATCAGTTGTGTTGTGACAATGTAGAGTTGGTATACAGAAGACAGCCCTAATTGGTAAAAGGCCAAGTCCATTTTATAGCAAGAATAGCTCAAAAAAGCAAAGAGAAACGACAGTCCATTACTCGAAGACATGAAGGTCAGTCAATGCGGAAAATGTCAAGAACTTTTAAAGTTTCTTCAAGTGCAGTCACAAAAACCATCAAGGGCTATGATGAAACTGCCTCTCATGAGGACCACAGGAAAGGAAGACCTCTGCTGCAGAGGATAAGTTCATTAGAGTTACCAGCCTCAGTAATTGCAGCCCAAATAAATGCTTCACAGAGTTCAAGTAACAGACACATCAACATCAACTGTTCAGAGGAGACTGTGTGAATCAGGCCTTCTTGGTGAATTGCTGCAACAAAAAAAAACACCAATAAGGAGAAGAGACTTGCTTGGTCCAAGAAAAATGAGCATTGGACATTAGACCGGTGGAAATCTGTCCTTTGGTCTGATTGAGTCCAAATGAGAGATTCTTGGTTCCAACCGCTGTGTCTTTGTAGGTGAAGTAGGTGAACAGATGATCTCCGCATGTGTATTTCCCACCGTAAGGCATGGAGGTGGTGGTGTGATGATGCTTTGCTGGTTTTATTTCCTATTCAAGGCACACTTAACCCAGCATGGCCACCACAGCATTCCGCAGCGATACGCCATCCCATCTGGTTTGGGCTTAGTGGGACTATCATTTATTTTTCAACATGTCAATGACCCAACACACTACCAGACTGTGAAGGGCTATTTTACCAAGAGGTAGAGTGATGGAGTGCTGCATCAGATGACCTGGCCTCCACAAATCACCCAACCTCATTGAGATGGTTTGGGATGAGTTGGACCGCAGAGTGAAGGAAAAGCAGCCAACAAGTGCTCAGCAAATGTGGAGTCACCGCAAGTCAGCACAAAGACAACAGGAGCACTGCCACTGTTATTCCAGCACCATTTCAGCTTAAACATAAAATACTTTAATACGCTGAAAACCAACTTAAAAAGACACCAAAAACAATTTGGTGCAATCAATGTTTCAAAATATTATGTGGCTGTCCTGTTTTCTGTCTGTGTGTGCACAAGTAAAACTAAACATGGACTCACCCACTTGTAGAACACCAATGTCATCCTCATCTTTTTCATGTTGGCAGAATGGTCTATGGCTTTGTCATACAGTACACTTTTAGCCTATGACAACAAAAACTACCTAGCTAAAAAGCTTGCTAGCCTAACGAACCAACTGAGTTAGCCAGCTAGTTAACATGAGCCTACATCTCAGGTCAGTGGCACAACATTCATTTATTGTTAGATCATAATCATTGGCCTGTACAGAGAATTAAGTCAAAACCACAAGTCCAAATCCATGGCTTAAGAAAGGGACGATTTTGTAAGCTAGTTACTGCAGGCCATCAACACAAGCAGACCAGAAACAGACATGTTTTTGTGAAAACTGTTTTTCTTAGAAAGTGATTTGATTGGTATGAAGCCAAATCCAAACTGGCCTCCTTTGGAGGGCATTATGCTGCACCAGGACAATCCACCGTTGAGCTCAGCAAACACTAATTTAAAAAATATATCAAGGGAGGCCAAAAGCTTGCTAGCATCAATCAATCAAATGCTACACTAACAACATGTCACACTTTTGGTCCAGACGGCATCAGATACATGGGCTACACATACGGAGACAGAAGGCTGCTGTTTCCCTCACTCTGATGATTTCTCTGGTGAGATTCCAGCCCCTTTGGAATTGACGGAACATTTTGAAAACCCTGAGACGAAAGATAAATATTATTTTAAATGTTTTATTGGTCAAATATTTGGGGAAGCCTGGCTTCCCTTGGCATCCATGAATACAAGTCACTGTTAACTTACATTATTTTAGCCTAAAACTTAAAAAGGATATTTCACCAATGTTAGGCAGGAGCCATACAGAAGTTGACCGTCTTCTTAATGTCCAAATACAGAAACAATCAAGCAGTACACATATGGTGATGAACTATCACTTTAAAACAGCTTATTACAGTGTACTGCAATGCATTGCACACACACTCCTTGTATACATCTAGTCCTCTTCTTTGGGAAGCGGAGAGGTGGAGATGTGATGGGAACCAACCTCCGTCTAGGGAACTGCTTCGATCACGGGGGTCCCTTCAATTTTAAGACCGGACAGAGAGTCAGCTACCTCTTTTTCCTCCTCCTCATCCTCCTCCTCCTCCTCATCTTCCTCCTCATCCTCCTCCTCATCGTCATCATCATCGTCATCTCCGCCATCGTCCTCCTGGTCCCCCTCCCCTCCTCCGGACGATGACACGTTCTTCCAGTAGGAGTCGTAGCCAGAGGCTCCATAACCTCCATAGCCGTAGCTATCCTCGTCAGCACCACTCTGTCGGCCAAACTTTGTTGTACGGGCTGCAGGGTGAATACAGGAATACAGACATGAGCTGAGAGTTGAGTACTAATCCCCATTCAGGGAGTGCATATATACAACAATTAAAAGGTGTTGAATGTGGCGGGATACATTTGAGGTTTAAGATCTGACATCTGCTACAGGAGAAGTGTATGAAAACGAGTGATTTGTAATGATGCAAAAATTACTCAATCAACAACTAAAATGATGATATTACATTATACATACAACTGCACTGCCAACAGTACTCAGTTTTCCTCTTAATGACTGAAGACTTTTAATCCATGACTGACTTAAGCACTGATTAGATGTTAGATGACAGACTCACTGGACATGCTGAGGTCCTTAGTCTCCTGGGTCTCATGGCCACACTTGGGGCAGGGAGGATTTTTACCCTTGTCCTGTTTGAACACCTTACTCTTCACATGGTCGTCACAGAAACAGGCCTGGGGAGGGAGAGACACAGTTCAACCCAAATGGGCCTTGTCACTATAGGTTACAGTCATGTGTCATATCCAGGAAATGTATTCAGCCATGACTGGAAGTGACTTTTCATAGCAGATTAGGAGAACATTTTAATTTTAGCTAACCCTAACCCTTTTCCTAACCGTAACCTAATTCTCCAAACCTGCTGAAAAAAAGTAACCTCTAGCCTAGTTGTAGCTGTATTCCACTTCAGAAGCCTGGTAAACGGGTACTTATTTACCGGGGGGGAAAAAAATATTTTAAAAAATTGACTAATTTAACAATGCAACTGGGAATCTACACATATCCCCCTGAACCAACACCCTTGCCTTGCCTTTCTTGCACTAACACTTGCATTTTCTTACGAGCACCGACTGCTGATAGCTGCTTTAGGACTGATTATCTCACCTAGTTACCTTAAGACGAATGCACTCACTAATGCCAGGCGTACACGACAAGACTTTCAAAAATCCTAGCAATGTTGAGCCTCGAGCATTAAACAACCGTATTTCCTATAGTAAACCATCTGGCAGAGACGGGTGTCGACACACTAAGATTCTTCACTTGGTCGGGAGGAATCTCCATACCACCCAGTCTTGCCAAAACAATGTGAATAGATTGTTAACGTAACTATCTACAACGAGCTGTGGCTCAAAGCAGCCTCATAAGTTCAGTCAGACATACACACTTGCCCTACAGTGTTGAAATATCTTGCCAATACATTTTGGACTGAATAACATTGGGTGTGAACTTCAGAGCTGTAACAATTTTACATTTGGGCTTAGGTTAAATGCAAGTGCAAACCCATACTAATAGTAGTTATCGCTCCTGCTCGAGCAAGTGCACATTCTGGGTGATGCAAAGATCTTGGTCTTCTTCCTTGGCTAGCTCTCATTTGGCTATTGCTGATCGCCGTTCTCAAAACTGGTCGTGGTACATCTCACAGTACAAGAACGTTGCAGATTTTGTGCCGATAACAATCAAATACGGGATCGGTAGCCCTCAGATTGTGACTCTGACCTACTCACATTAAATGAGCGTTGGTGACAGCTACGAGTAGGCAACAACATGGGGATTTTGTCTCCGATCTCAAAAAGTTCTGGGACAGCTAAAACCAGGGCCAAAAATCATGTAGTATACCGACGGCTCAAGTCGCTCTGGAGAAGAGCGTCTGCTAAATGCCTCAAATGTACATCTCTCGGTCAATGTGTACAGAGAGGCAACATCGGTAACAAACAAACTGGTATGAGGAACAGTGGGAGAGAGACAATTGTTTACAACATAACACATTGTGTTGATTTAATGCCTTAAAAGTGTTCATAGCACTTGGATTTCTTCCCATTTTATTGTGTTACAAAGTGGGATTAAAAAAATATTGTATATTTTTCTCAACAACCAAATGTCTAACATTTAAGATGAATAGAAATGATAGTTGTTGCTTAAGTATCCAGCTCCCCAAGTCAATACATGTTAAAATCACCTTTGGCAGCAATTACAGCTGGGTGTCTTCTTGGGTAAGTATCTAAGAGATTTACACACCTGGATTGTCCAATGTTAGCCCATTATTATTTTCATAATTCCTCGAGCTCGGTCAATATTTTGGGGATCATGGCTAGACAACCATTTTCAAGTCTTGTCATAAATTTTCAGCAGATTTAAGTCAAAACTGTAACTTGGCCACTCAGGAACATTCACTGTCTTCTTGGTAAGCAACTCCATTGAAGATTTTGCCTTGTGTTGTAAGTTATTGTCCTGCTGAAAGGTGGATTTGTCTCCCAGAGTCTCTTGTAAAGCAGACCGAACCAGGTATTCCGCCAGGATTTTGTCTGTTCTTAGATCAGTGGTTCTCAATCCTGGTCCTGGGGACCCCCAGGGGCGGACATTTCGTTTTTAGCACTCAACAGCTGATTCAAATGATCAACTCACCATCAAGCTTTAATCATCCCGTTTCTTTTCATCCTGAAAACCTCCCTGGTATTTGCCGATGTCAAGCATACCCATACCATGATGCAGCCACCACCATGCTTGAAAATAAAGAGGCAGTTACTCAGTGATGTGTTGTGTCGGATAGCACGCCAAACACAAGGCATTGCATTTAGGCCAAAAAGTGAATTCCTTGGCCTTTTTTTCTTCAGTTTTACTTTAGTGCCTTGCTGCATACAATATGCACGTCTTGTAAATATTTTTATTCTCTATATTTGTATTATTCTTTTCACTCTGATGTTTAGTTCATTATTGTGGAGTCATTACTATGTTGATCCATCCTCAGTGCTTCCATCACAGCCATTCAACTGAAACTGTTTTGAATCACCAACGGCCTCATGGTAACTTCCCTCAGCAGTTTCATTCCTTTCCTGCAGCTCAGTTCAGACAAATGATTGCATCTTTGATGTGTCTGAATGGTTTAATACATAATCCACAGCATAATTATTAACTTGACCATTCTTAGAGACATCCAAAGTCTGATTTGTTATTGTTACCCATCTACCAATCACTGCCCTTTATGAGGATTTTGAAAAGATCCTTGGTCTTTGTAGTTGAATCTGTGTTTGAAATTTGACTGAGGGACCTTAGATGTTTTATGTATGGGGGACAGAGGGGTTAGTCATTCAAAAACCATGTCAACCCCTATTATTTCACACAGAGGGAGTCCATTTAACTTATTGTGTGATTTGTTAAGCCAAATGTTACTCCTGAGTTAATTTAGGATACTTCTCAATTGTATTAATCTTTTATTTTTTTAAAGTTAGAATAATTATTCCACTGACAGAGTATACTGACTAGATTGGATTTTAAAAAAAAGAATTGTCAACATACTAAATAAGAACATTTTGGGGGAAGAAATCCAAGGGGTATGAATACTTGGATCTCCATTACCTTGCAACGCAGGCAGGAGTGTTGTCCTAATCTGTTGCAGGAAGCACCTGAAATGAACATGGGGGAAAACACAGTATATATTAACACATGAAAATGTTTATTTAAAATCACTATAGCTAGGAGTTAACCTTTCTCTAAACTGTCAACTGGCAGAATGCCTACTTTTCTATATGTTACATGGTGTTCCTCATGGCTGCCAAAGTCTGCCCTGAGGCTAAACGTCAACAGGTTATAGTGTTGAAACCTCTTGATTTCTCCTGGGCCAACACAATGTGGTTGATTGACGTGTGAGACATTGCTCACATTTGTAAGTCTCCGCCTCCAGGACTTGGCAACTGGCTTGGTGCTCAAACTGGTCATCCTCACACAGGAAGTTGTGGCAGAAGGAGCAACGGTATACCCTTCCCCCTGTGTCAGATAGGAAAAAAGGGGGAATGATTACAAAAGGGACACAAGGTGGATGGCAACCAGCATTTGGGTGCATGTATTGACATAAAAAAAAGCAAATTATAGGCCTTGTTTAGTTTTGCAGACCAGGCAGGTTGGATAATATTATAAAATGGCATAAGTTACCATGGTCCCATACACAGCGTTCACACTCGATACAGTCGGCATCCATGAGAGGACATGTGCAAGCGTGGGTACTGAGGCACTTTCTCCCGTGGCACACCCAGGCCTCACAGAAGTCACACACGGCCCCCTTGTGGACAGAGACAGCATCTCACATTACACATATCACAAAGACATCCAATGATAAACTCATGACTGTGGACAATCTGGGCACATATCACAATGTTAAATAGATGTAGGTCTTCACCAGGGGTGTATTCATTACGTCTTGCAACGGAAACCATTTGCCATTAAAGAACCAAACTGAAGCAAACAGAGCAAACAAAACGTTGAGGGAACTACCTTCAATTTGTGCAATAGAAACAAAACATTTTTCATTTGGAGTAAATGGTTACAATTGCAGAACATTTTGCAACAGAATCAGCATAATGAATACACCCCATGGTCATATTCACTAGAAACCAAAGGAGGCAAACTATCGGGGACTACCTGAATTTGACCAATAAGAAACACTTGTTTTCCATTGTGAAACATTTTGCTATGATGTGCATTAATGATTACTACTGAGTATTTATTACTCCCATCTCAATAAAGTTCTTCAAACGGCTCTCATTTCTTACCACCATGCCCATTCCCGTAGCGTGGATCCCTGGGTGCTTGATGACACAATCTGATGACTTCATGCATTTGGTTTTGCCTTTAGTTGGAAGACAGGAATTCACCACAACATAATACATGGTTCTTGCACTCCTATACAAACATCTTACATGTAACATTGTGCAATATATTTCTTTGCCACTTGAGGGGATAAATCAAGTTGTTTCGAATTAAGTTGGCCTCAAAGAGCTCAAGGGATTTTAAAATCAGAAACATGCCATGCGTCACAATTTATCTTAGACTCACCACATTGACCGCACTGGGGCAGCTTCTGAACGTTTGCACAGAAGTAGCAGAAAGCTCTGTTCTTCTGCCGTCTTGGGTGTCATTGAAACAGGGGAACAAAGTGTCAAAGCCTCCATCACCTGTAGATTATAGTTGCTAATAAAGAAATAAGGCATCTTGTTCAAATAGTTGAATGGGTTCACACAATTTAACCTTTATTTAACTAGGCAACTCAGTTAAGAACAAATTCTTATTTACAATGACGGCCCACCCCGGCCAAACCCTAACGAAGCTGGGCCAATGGGCCTCCCAATCACGTCTGGTTGTGATACAGTCTGGAATTGAACCAGGGTCTGTAGTAGTGAGATGCAGTGCCTTAGGCCGCTTCGCCACTCGGGAACCCCAATGTTAGCTAGTTAAGTTACCCATTAAGATGAATGTAAAAAATATTGATTGAAGATGTCTTACCTCTGGCATTTGTCACATTCCTGCAACACCAGATGAGGACTACAGTAAGTATGAAGACGACAGTAAGTACTAGGGAAATAATCATGATTTACAGTCATTGTTGGCTATCCATTTCATATTGTGTTGTGATGAGAACATGTATATTATTCCATACCATTGCTGAATTGCATGGGGACTTTGCAACGTCAACAAAGCCCTTGTTGGCTCGAGTCTGTTTCTCCCGTTCCTTGCGGTTCTCTGCCTTCTTGCGTGCACCAGTCTTCTTTTTCGGCATCTTTCAGTTTCAGTAGCTGGCTTTACCTGAAGGCATCTGGGGATTAGCAAACCATAGCTACAACTAACCAACCAACCAAGCCAGCTCAGTCAAGATGTGGCATCACATCTTGACAGACCTAACACACCATTAGTCTAGGTCCTTACGAAAATATAAATGTTGTAAAACTGTATTAGCTAGTTAACTAGGTATCTACGTGAAAAAACGTAGCTAAATAACTGCTTTTTCATATCTATCTGCTTAGCGTTACTGTACGTGTGCTGAGCAACACGGTTCAAACACGCGCTAACTAGCTTGACTTCATGGAAATACCAGATGCAGCAACGACATGTAATAGAATGTAATTGTATAATTAACAGATAAAAGCCTTAACCGACATGTGCTGTTAATATATTTTTTAACACATTATAACCCAAAATGTAAAGAAAGACTTACCAGGAATGTTGCAATCCACAGCTTGCTCAGATGAAAAAGGAAGTTACAGAACGGATATTTAGTCCGACTGAGTATTCTCGCCTGAATTGTGATTCGCCTTTTCGTTCCGATGTGAGTTCCTATATTTCTATTGTACATGAATTTCCCTTGCGCTCAATGAAATGTTATATCAAAGTATGAATTGTATATAACATCATGGTTTGGCCAATTAAGGCTGTTATTATCAACGCTAGTTCAAAAATACATACGTTTTTTATTTATATTGTATTCTGAAGGCACTTCAGTCACCTGCCACCATGACCCATGAATATTGTTACAATTAATTGGGTTTTTACCAAAGAAGCCTTTGCAATGTTTCTTTCTGTAACGTGAACTACGGTGAATGGGTTCACAATGCCCCAGGAGAAAGGCAGTAAACCATTATTTTCATCACACATGCTTGAGGTCTTGGAGGTTTCTTTAGCCTTATCAATCAGTGGAGGCTGGTGGGAGGAGCTATAGCGGGCTCATTGTTATGGCTGGAATAAAATGGATGGTATCAAACATATGGAAACCATATGTTTGACTCATTCCATTCCAGCCATTACAGTGAGCCTATCTTCCTATAGCTCCTCCCACCAGCCTCCTGTTAACAGAATTTATAACGGTTGAAGATAAATGATTAAATAACTCTACCCGGAAACTTAATCATTAGGGATTAGAGATTATGTAGCATAGACAAGGGGTAATGAAAGATAATAAACATAAGTCCAAATAGGTTGGACAGGGGAAGAGAGGAATGTATGTGTGTGTTGAAAGAAAATAAAGAGAATCCTTAATTAACTTGTTTGAACCGACCCGACTAGAACTCTGGGGAGATAAGAATA
Organism: Oncorhynchus keta; assembly: GCF_023373465.1. Classification (NCBI taxonomy): domain Eukaryota; kingdom Metazoa; phylum Chordata; class Actinopteri; order Salmoniformes; family Salmonidae; genus Oncorhynchus; species Oncorhynchus keta. The sequence continues at coordinate 15,566,148 of NC_068436.1, forward strand.
GGACAGAGAGGACCCCTCCCGGTTTGGAACTGGGGAATGGAACTGTCAGTTGGGTAGTGATCAACTGAAGAGAAGTAGATAGGATAGCTAACCTCCTGTTAGTGTGTATGTATGTTAATAAGATAATGTTATAAAAGGAACATCTTTGTATATGCACGGGAGAGCTCTCGCAAATAAAATTGGATTTGACTAATTGTGAGTTGGGAATTCTGTCTGTTTCATTTAAACCAGAACTTTACACACTCTGGGTTGCAGACCTATAAAGATAATTTACATTTATGAACATTGATTACAGAAATCCACAACATCTCCTCTGATGTCAATGTTTTACACCAGTAGTTCTCTGTACCCCAACCCCATTTTGTACCTCAATATTATCTGATAGGGCGACAGAAACATTGATTGCTGATGGTGGAACAGTATCTGCGTAAGAACTATACAGGGGAATGTATGATGGAGGCACTAACCCCTGTTCTGCAGCCAGGAATGAGTGAATGTTTCACTGTATCCAGGACAACATAGGCTAACTGCAGTGGTGCAAAACAAGATCTCGCCATTATAACACAATGGATCAGCAAGGCCCTTGGAACTTAAGTCTATCGCTTAAGGATACACCGCTTTTTTCCAATTTTCTTCTAAAATGACATACCCAAATCTAACTGCCTGAAGCAAGGATATGCATATTCTTGGTACCATTTGAAAGGAAACACTTTGAACTTTGTGGAAATGTGAAAGGAATGTAGGAGAATATAACAGAATAGATCTGGTAAAAGATCATACAAAGGGGGAAAAAAACATTGCCAAAATCATCTTTGAAATGCAAGAGAAAGGCCATAATGTATTATTCCAGCCAAGGTGCAATTTCGATTTTGTCCACAAGTTGGCAGCAGTGCATGTGCAACGTGTTAGACTGATCCAATAAACCATCACATTTTTGTTTAAAATGTTGTATCAAGACTGCCAAGCATGTCAATGTTGTCAATACTGTCAGTAGCATTAGCAACTACACAGGTTATTTGGTCCGGAACAAAAGCCTGCACACCCAGTAGCTCATCCAAGATTTGATGGCTGGATATCTTGGACTAGGAGATTCCTGACTCCAGCACTCTTATAATAACCACAGAGATACATATGTATATTATGTTGTACTTAATTCTGTGCTGATTAACTTCTCATTACAAATGTCCAGGGGGCCTTTTCCTATCTTTCCGACATACGATTGGTTCCTATGGTTTGAGCCGCCTACCACTGGCCTTCACAATTCACTTAAGCATGTATCAAAATCACAATCACCCTCACAACCCCCTCAACCCTGTTTCGAGCGACCAAGAGATTATTCTATCAATGCCTTGAAGACCAATATTGACCTCTAGGTCAGTTGCTCTAGGTGGGTTGCCTTCCTTTCCTCTATTTTCCTCTCTTCTCGGATACAGATAAACATAAATGTTATAGCAACGTTCCATCAACATTTTAAAGACCAATATAAACCTCTTCAGTAGTGCTGGTGTGTTGCCTACTCGCCTTTCCTCTATTTTCCTCTCTCCGTTAATACAGATGAACTAAGATAGTAGAGCGTTTAGTAATCGCTTCAAATCAGAGACCATGAAGAGACATTATATATTGGAAACGAGGGTTTCAGTTTCTCTACATTCCAAATGGCAGCCTATTCCCTGTATAGTGCACCATGGCCCATAGGGTTCTGTTCAAAGGTAGCACACTATGTAGGGAATAGGGTGCTATTTGGGATGCCACCTGTCCCTCTGGTGCTGAGTGAGCAAACTGTCATCTCAGCCTGTGCTGTGTGGATGTGTGAGTCTCGAAACTGGGCAGTTTGTTTTGCTCCTCTCTCTCCTCGTGTAACGGATGTGAAACGGCTAGCTAGTTAGCGGTGGTGCGCGTTAAATAGCATTTCAATCAGTGACGTCACTTGCTCTGAGACCTTGAAGTAGTGGTTCCCCTTGCTCTGCAAGGTCCGCGGCTTTTGTGGAGCGATGGATAACGATGCTTCGTGGGTGACTGTTGTTGATGTGTGCAGAGGGTCCCTGGTTCGAGCCCGGGTATGGTCTAAAGTTATACTGTTACACTCGTTCTCACCTCTCCCCGCTTTCCATCTGTCACTCTGTTTTTCTATCCTCTGTCTCTGTGTGAAATTGGCTGTTTTGCTCATTTTTTCACTCTTCTGTCTCTCCCTCCACCCCTCTCTGCCTTAATTTTTCTCCTAGCTTATATTTTCTCAAACCCAATTTCTTGATTGAGGACTCTCTTTCTCTATCTCAATCAATCAAATTCCAATTTGTTTTATGAAGTCCTTTTTACATCAACAGTTGTCACAAAGTGCCTGTACAGATACTAAGCCTTCGACCCCAAAGAGCAAGCAATGCAGATGTAGAAGCACAGTGGCTAGGAAAAACTCACCAGAAAAGGCAGGAACAGAGGAAGAAAAGTAGAGCGGAACCAGGCTCCAAGGGGTGGCCAGTCCTCTTCCATCTTTCTATGTTTCTTTCTATAAAGAACCCTTTCTCCCTCTTTTCCAACAAATCCAATTTGTTTCTTTCTTTCCCTGGGTTGGTTGAGAACTCTCATACTACTCTCATACTACCTCTTTCTCTCTCTCTCATCCCTCTCTCCCAAACCCCAACCCTAGCAGCACATCTGTCGGCTTGTCACGGAGTACGTGTTATTGTCGTTGGGCTGAAGGTGGGTGGCGTTGGAGAGTGAGACATCTCTCCCCCCTAGAACATCATGACTTCACTGCTTGAATATATGCCGATTCCTCCTACAATAAAAACTAATGGCCTTCTGGAAAGACATCTGTCCCACTCTTGGCTTGAGCTTTTGAGTCTCTCTTGACTTTCTCATCACCCATTTCTCGTGCCCTTTCCCCAAAGTTCTTTCTCTCACCGTCTCTCTTTGTTCTATTTTCCTCCCTCGTAAATTATTAATAACCTTTCATGTCAGGAATGGGTGTGACAGAAACCACTAATTTGAAGGTGTGTCCACATACTTTTGGCCATGTAGTGTAGTGTGCTAGTGTGCATATCGTAACGATACAGCAGAGACCAGCTTATATCGTTGGAACATATGATGGTTATTTACATATTGGCCAATGAATCATGTCAGGATAAATCATCTAAATAGCATTGGCTCACCCTAACGGTATCAGAGAGGGTTGACATAAACATGATTGACAATAACGAAATAGAAACCAGACAGCTTCACCACAGTTGGAAAAACTTGCAATAAAATGTATTGTACCTCACAATCATTGACTCACACACATGCAACATTGTACTATATAACTGTACTGTATATCATTAACACTGCCAAAAATATTTACATATTCCTCTATATAACAAAATAGCAATACTGTAGAGTTCTGCTAGATATAGCATACAACATTTTCGTAACATTCCCCAAATCCTCAGCTGGTATACAAGTCTAGATAAAAGAACACAGACTCTTAAACAGCACACATACAGTGACAATTGTCATGTGCCATTCCCAATATTGTAGCCCTCTCTCTTAAAAACATGGTCGTGTCAACTGTCAACCGCATTTAAGGTCAACCGTATTCAAAAGATGTTTTGTGCCATTTCGTTGTAGTATACAGAACTCTCCTTCATGTGAAAAAATGCATTCTAGGTAGTACACAACTGGTACACAACCAGTTAAAGACAGAGAACTAAAAGCTATATTTAAATTAGGAGTTTCTATTATGTAATTTTATGTATACCTGACATAATTATACCATCATTGGGGTAAACAAGATCCTACTATAAGACTATAATATGTGCATTCATTACTTTATATTTGGAAGAACACGGCGGTTTCTATAAGTGTTCATTACGAATATCACAGATATTCATTCAAATCACGTTCAAATCAAGGCCATTGCTTCTTCATGGTCATTAAAAAAAAGAGTTGTTAGAATAAGTGGACTTAAGAAGTTTGAGAATGAGAGAATGACCTTTCAGGAAGTTAAGTCAATTAAACACGACCCCTGACATGAAACAGGAAGCAATTAAAGGCTTTTAAATGTTCTGGCTTCACACAAGTAAAGATGTCAGACACGCATACGTACGTGCGCACACACACACACACACACACACACACACACACACACAGTACAATCAGTACCTATCAAAACCCTCCTCTGGTACAAAATGCCCCCCGAGCTTAATTGCTTCCTCTTATCTTGTCCCCCTGTGCAATACAAACAAATGGGCACATGGAAACTGTGTGGTGTGGTGTGTGTGTGAAACCAACCCCCAGAGGGAAATCAAATGCTGTTAGTTGTTTCTAGGGCCCTCAGCCCGTAGCAAAAACTGTACAGCTGTGTGTGGAGAGGCTAGATGAGACTACCATACCATATTCTAATGGGTCTCTAGTATTCTGGCCAAGGATGCCATGAGTTATGGTGGAGCACTTAACTCCTCCATGACTCAATCCCCATCCTCCTATACCGTGCAGTTCCCATCACTGATTTAGAAGCACTGGATTGGTGTAAACATTGGCTGGAGGGCGTTTCCACCATTATAAAATCCATTACTTTAAGTGTGCACACTTAGTGAGAAGTGTAGAGAATCGGAATGCAAAAAGTGGGAAGAATATGCTTTTAACTGAGCCATGTTCAATGCATCACTCTTCAGTCTCCATTCAATCGATTGATTAAATATACATTTATGACGCTTATACAATATTAATCACACAGATGTAGTGTATTTCACAAACTGATACTGCAAAACAAAGCTAAATGTAAGGAGTCTGACACACTAGGAGGGCATACAGATGTACCTAATGCATAAGCGTGGGAGATTTCAACATTCTCCCATAGATTCTGTAATCCTTCTCTGATTGACAAGGACAGGGGGGAATATGGGTAATATGAACTTCTTCCATAACTGGGAGTTGATTGGTTGTTGATTGGTTGGCGGCCTAAAGGAACCAATGATTAAATGAACGAACACATAGTAAGGAAGAGAAACGCAGTAGATGCTCCATGAAAACAGTGGCCTTGTGCCATTTCATGCAGATTTTAGCCTGAAAATCTAATCTAAATTGCATATTAAAGCAATATAAGATGATCATATGTTAAGGATGAAAGTACACATTTGTAAATAAATCAATGTGTTGAGAACCTTGAGGGGACTCCAAAGGAGACAGGAATCAAACTCAAATAAAAAAATGGCCTTTGAATCAATTACAGAGCAGTAATCAAAATCGGGGGAGGAAGGACATAAACCATGAATTAATACATGTAATTCAAAATGCATTAGCATTACCAGTGAGCTCTTGAAACCAGGCAAATATTCTCTCTACTCCATTTCTCCTGGACTGTAAACATTTACCTCCATTTTCTTTTTCTTACAAAAATAAAACGTATTTTCATACTAAAATAAATGCTGTTCGTCAGACTTTCGTTTCCCTACACGACGAATGTACAAAAAAAACTGCCATTTTGAAATTCATCATAGGAAAAAAAGAAAACATTTTATCCTCAGAAGAAATGACTAAGGAGATACAAACGATCTGCAACAGGGTTTAGTCAACTCTTTCATAATGAATTCACAGTCAACCAAAGCCACAACCCATGCATGGTATTCCTTCACCAAGGGGCTATCTATTCTCTCTAGATGGACCAGTTGCTTCCCACAATGTACCAATGTTCCAGCATACTAGTGCGGTTGCCCTAGGTCTGGGATGTCTCAGACTAGGGGCTATCTAATACACAGAGTTCAGATATAGTCAAATGTCATTTACTTTTATCAACAGACAACTTCGATGTGCTTTTCACTATCCAACCAATGGGTGAACTCAACAACACCCACAATGCAATCTTGCTTTGGCTTCTAGAAACAGAAGCAACATCAATACAAAAAACTAAAACTGCAAGAACTTGGCACAGAGCAAATGCACAGCACTGCAGACACACATTATGTTAGGTAACAGAAGATTTCACCACATGCTATTGGGTGGCTCGACTGGGAGATGACATGACATTAAAACGGAACAAACAGCCACTACTATCGCCTCCTGTGCTGTGTTACTGGCGGTGCTAATAAAGCTGTAGCAGTTTGAAACAGGGCTGTAGCTGACATCATCACTGCAAATCTCCATTACCGTGGGCTGTGATTGTCAACTGGTGTGGTAAAACAAACTCGTAGTTGATCCCCACAACACATGGTGTACAGTACTTCAGAAGTGGAAATAAACGATAGTCCTAAAGACCCCTAAATTAAGGATAAAGATGCAATTTAACAATCAGATATTCAGAAATGCTTGACAACATGTGCATAGTATAAATGCTACAATACCAACAGCGTTGAATGTTATGGAAATTATTTCAAGCAGAGATGGTGAAAAAACATCAGCTTCAAGTTTACCACAAGTAAATGCTGGTCACTTAGAACACGCACTAACTGTTTTTGACACTCAAAGCCCATGCTGCAGGAGGCTTATATTGACCATACACAGTATAAATAGATACTCCTATAACGAGGTGTAAAGATTTCCGTGGTTCATTCTGGAATACGTTGGCAGTTATGATCTCGTAGAAAGAAATCAAAATGTCACATGTCCAAAGAGTCAATAAAGTGATGGTGACATGGAGACAACTAACAGAGGTGCTAAACTATACCCCCAGTCCAGAGGCTAATGACAAGAGCTGTGATTGGCTGCCTGGTTTCCATGGGTACTGAACGTGACAGCAGTCAGAAAAGGGAGGCGGGACAGGAGGACCCTGTAGATGAGGCAGTGGGGACAGATAGGTGTGTTGCACTGCTATGGGTTCTATTGCTTGCTTGTCTCTTATTTATTTGGAGCCACTACCTCCCATCAGGGGGGCCAGGCACTGCCCCTTCGGTCCCGTTTCTCATCTCCAAGTCGACCCCGGGAGCTTACTTCCTACTTGGCTCTGATTGGCTCAGGACTTGACCTCATCACGGTCGTGCCCGAGGGAGAGCTCCATGTCGGACAGACCCACCTCCACAGCCAAGATAAGGGAGGTGTCCGAGTCGCTGCTCAGCGGGGGCTGGTGCTCACCTGCAGGGAGAGAGAGATCGGTCAGCACAGACACAACATGGTGGTCACCTTTTGTTAGAGCCGATTTGGACATATTTGTATAAAAGACCGAACATATGGAGCTCCATGTATATTTGTGTAAATATATTAAATATTAATGTAAATGATGAAATATTAGGTACGTACCTTTATGATTTATATTTACCCGATTGAGATATATTAATTTGTTGTTAGTGTAACTCGGCCATTTGGCCCCCCCTCTTGCCTGTTCATTGTATTGTGGTAAGTGTGTTAGGATAAAGGCAGGAAGTTGGGCCTTCGGGAGAGGGAGTCCTTGCTAGATGCGGGAGCGGTATAGTTTTTTGACCATACAGACATACAGACAGGTCATAATATGTATTTTCCATATAAAGTATTCTATGCTTTAAGTTGATTGAAGAATCATTTATTTGTTAGATATAAGAAGAATAAACATTTTTGTTGCACCGTATCCCTGGATGTCATGGAATGTTTGGCCGTTTGGAAACCTTGACTGTGGACTGTATGCGTACCAAACAACCCCGCTTCAGGCTTGGGCAGTGGCTATGGTAAAGGCGAAAGGAAGCCACTACACCTTTTAAAGAGAGGGTGATACAGGTAAACCTGAATGGACCCAAAATGGCGGTTAGTGTGCAGTAGAAGAGACAAGATGAGGCGACTGATGAAGGCATAGTAGGGAACCTGACGAGATGTAAACTGCTTTGTAAGTGCTGTGATGTCCACTTGACTAAAGACAGACTGCGCTACACCGGGCCTTAGGAGATAGCAGCGCTACACCGGGCCTTAGGAGATAGCAGCGCTACACCGGGCCTTAGGAGATAGCAGCGCTACACCGGGCCTTAGGAGATAGCAGTGCTACACAGTCAGATGAATAGAAAACAACTAGAGAAGTACAGGGGACCATCAATCTACTTCACATATGCTCTCTATGGACGAACACCACTCCTGTCCCACTTTCCTGCAGCAAATCGGGCCTTTTTTTGGCAACATGCTGTAGCACGGTCCAAAGTGAAGGATAACCGTAATAAGTTAACCTGTTACTCCTACCCCCTACTTTTTCGAACATTCTGTTAAAAATCGCGCAACATTTCAGCGCCCTGCTACTCATGCCAGGAATATAGTATATGCATGTGATTAGTATGTGTGGATAGAAAACACTCAGACGTTTATAAAACTGGTTAAATCACGGCTGTGACTATAACAGAACGTGCGTTTCATCGAAAAGCGCAGGAAAATCTGATCACTGAAAATATATCCATGCGCCACTAGAACCCATTGTTGAATGTGAACCACATTAAATGGGGCCGAGGTTGCAATACCTACAGCTTCCACACGATGTCAACAGTCTTGTCATTTGCCTACGATTTGTTTCTTGGTCAAACGGACACAAGGTAGCGCCTTTCTTCCGGTCTCCGACCGGATATTTTGGTTGAGATTTACCCGGACATTATTTCCAGACGTACAGCTATAGAATATACATCGCCTCGTGATCAATTTGATCACTTATTAACGTTTACTAATACCTAAAGTTGCATTACAAAAGTATTTCGAAGTGTTTTGTGAAAGTTTATCGTCGACTTTTTTAATTTAAAAAAATGACGTTACGTTATAAAACGCTATTTTTTTCCTTGATCACAGTCTTCATAGATCGATATCTAGGCTATATATGGACCGATTTAATCGAAAAAAAGACCCAATAGTGATGTTTATGGGACATCTAGGAGTGCCAACAAAGAAGATGGTCAAAGGTAATGAATGTTTTATATTTTATTTGTGCGTTTTGTGTAGTGCTGACTATGCTAATTATTTTGTTTACGTCCCCTGCGGCTCTTTTGGGGTGTTACATGCTATCAGATAATAGCTTCTCATGCTTTCGCCGAAAAGCATTTTAAAAATCTGACTTGTTGCCTGGATTCACAACGAGTGTAGCTTTAATTCAGTACCCTGCATGTGTATTTTAATGAACGTTTGAGTTTTAACGAGTGCCATTAGCATTCAGCGTAGCGCATTTGCATTTCCAGATGTCTAGATGGGACGCCTGCGTGTTGGGTAGGAGCAAGAGGTTAACAGACAGCGCTCGGTGTTTACGCTGGCGGGCATGGCGTGCACCGCGATCTGTCACTGCAACACGGCAATTCAGCAGAACACTGATAGATCAGATCCTTCATCTCAGGGCGGTTGTCATGCGGCACTGTGAGCTAGTTAGCGCCGCGACAAACAAACAACAGAACTCCCATTAACTTCTTCGAGATAGGGGGCACTCTTAATTTTTGGATAAAAAACGTTCCCGTTTTAAACAAGATATTTTGTCACGAAAAGATGCTCGACTATGCATTTAATTGACAGCTTTGGAAAGAAAAAAACTGACATTTCCGAAACTGCAAAGATATTATCTGTGAGTGCCCCAGAACTAATGCTACAGGCGAAACCAAGATGAAATTTCATACAGGAAATGGTCCAGATTTTGAATGCGCTGTGTTCCAATGTCTCCTTATATGGCTGTGAATGAGCCAGGAATGAGCCTGCACTTTCTGTCGTTTCCCCAAGGTGTCTGCAGCATTGTGACATATTTGTAGGCATATCATTGGAAGATTGACCATAAAAGACTACATTTACCAGGTGTCCACCCGGTGTCCTCCGTCGAAATTATTGCGTAATCTCCAGCTCCATGCGCGTTCCATTTTCTTCAGAGGAGAAAGTCAACTGCCACGAATGATTTATCATCGATAGATATGTGAAAAACACCTTGAGGATTGATTCTCAACAACGTTTGCCATGTTTCTGTCGATATTATGGAGTTAATTTTTCTTACCCAAACGTGATGAACAAAAGGAGCGATTTGTCCTACACAAATAATATTTAAATAATCTAACTGAGAGTCTCCTCATTGAAAACATCTGAAGTTCTTCAAAGGTAAATTATTTTATTTGAATGCTTTTCTTGTTTTTGTGAAAATGTTGCATGCTGAATGCTAGGCTTAATGCTATGCTAGCTATCAATACTCTTACGCAAATGCTTGTTTAGCTATGGTTCAAAAGCATATTTTGAAAATCTGAGATGACAGTGTTGTTAACAAAAGGCTAAGCTTGAGAGCTAATATATTTATTTCATTTCATTTGCGATTTTCATGAATAGTTAACGTTGCGTTATGGTAATGAGCTTGAGGCTATAAATAGGATCCCGGATACGGGATTGCTTGTCGCAACAGGTTAACTCCCAGCTATTTGATGCAGGAAGAACACAGTGTGTGACAGGCTGATAATGAGTCTCACTTGACAACCAAAACAACAGAACTAAACAGTGTGTGTGTGTTAATTACACATCATCAATTTCCAAATACACTGGCATAAACTATTTGAATTACTTAGTGAAAGTGGAACCAATATTACAACCAAGCAGGCACCAAACATGAGCTACACCCTCAAGGAGGTAAATGCCAACCTAATACTAATATATAACAGTTCAATCCTGTCTGTCCATGGCTGCATTTTGTCATGGTTACATAAAGGCTTGGAGGGAGGGAGAGAGAGAGAGGGCTGGGAGTCTGAAGGTGTGTCCTGAAAGGCTCTGGCGTAGCAGCAGGAGTTCAGGCTCTAAGTGATGCCAGCTGCTATTCACAGAGACTGGTGAGGAACAGAGAGAGAGAGACTGGTGAGGAACAGAGAGAGGGAGAGAGAGAGAGAGAGAGAGAGAGAGAGAGAGACTGGTGAGAAACAGAGAGAGAGAGAGAGAGAGAGAGACTGGTGAGGAACAGAGAGAGAGAGACTGGTGAGGAACAGAGAGAGAGAGACTGGTGAGGAACAGAGAGAGAGAGAGAGACTGGTGAGGAACAGAGAGAGAGAGAGAGACTGGTGAGGAACAGAGAGAGAGAGAGAGACTGGTGAGGAACAGAGAGAGAGAGAGAGACTGGTGAGGAACAGAGAGAGAGAGAGAGACTGGTGAGGAACAGAGAGAGAGAGAGAGAGACTGGTGAGGAACAGAGAGAGAGAGAGAGAGACTGGTGAGGAACAGTGAGAGAGAGAGAGAGAGACTGGTGAGGAACAGAGAGAGAGAGAGAGAGAGAGTGGTGAGGAAGAGAGAGAGAGAGAGAGAGAGACTGGTGAGGAACAGTGAGAGAGAGAGAGAGAGACTGGTGAGGAACAGTGAGAGAGAGAGAGAGAGAGACTGGTGAGGAACAGTGAGAGAGAGAGAGAGAGACTGGTGAGGAACAGTGAGAGAGAGAGAGAGAGACTGGTGAGGAACAGTGAGAGAGAGAGAGAGAGACTGGTGAGGAACAGTGAGAGAGAGAGAGAGAGACTGGTGAGGAACAGAGAGAGAGAGAGAGAGAGACTGGTGAGGAACAGTGAGAGAGAGAGAGAGAGACTGGTGAGGAACAGTGAGAGAGAGAGAGAGAGACTGGTGAGGAACAGTGAGAGAGAGAGAGACTGGTGAGGAACAGTGAGAGAGAGAGAGACTAGTGAGGAACAGTGAGAGAGAGAGAGACTGGTGAGGAACAGTGAGAGAGAGAGAGACTGGTGAGGAACAGTGAGAGAGAGAGACTGGTGAGGAACAGTGAGAGAGAGAGACTGGTGAGGAACAGTGAGAGAGAGACTGGTGAGGAACAGAGAGAGACTGGTGAGGAACAGAGAGAGAGACTGGTGAGGAACAGAGAGAGAGACTGGTGAGGAACAGAGAGAGAGACTGGTGAGGAACAGAGAGAGAGACTGGTGAGGAACAGAGAGAGAGAGAGAGAGAGAAAGAAAGAAAGAGAGAGAGAAACTGGTGAGGAACAGAGAGAGAGAGAGCGGGCAAACAGTCCCAACCCCCACTCTCACATTCGCCCAAGCCAATGGCATGTACCAGATGCTCAGCAGGCTCTGCTCACACTTACTGGCCTGAGGCCAAACCACGACCAACAACATTGGACACTCTATGGAACAAAAAGCCTTCACTATATTATCCTGGAATATCCAAGGCCTGAGGTCATCTGCCTTTGGCCTAAAGAGCAGAAACCCGGACTTCACCAAAGAAATCGGTAATACAGACATTGTCATCCTGCAAGAAACCTGGTATAGAGGAGATGGAACCACTGGTTTCCCTCTAGGTTACAGAGAGCTGATAGTCCCATCCACCAAACTACCAGGTGTGAAACAGGGAAGGGACTCAGGGGGTATGCTAATTTGGTATAGAGCAGACCTAACTCACTCCATTAAATTAATCAAAACAGGAACATTCTACATTTGGCTAGAAATTCAAAAGGAAATTATCCTAACAGAGAAAAATGTCCTCCTGTGTGCTACCTATATCCCCCCACTAGAATCCCCATATTTTAATGAAGACAGCTTCTCCATCCTGGAGGGCGAAATCAATCATTTCCAGGCCCAGGGACATGTACTAGTCTGTGGCGACCTAAATGCCAGAACCGGACAAGAACCTGACACCCTCAGCACACAGGGGGACAAACATCTGCCTGGAGGTGACAGCATCCCCTCCCACATATGCCCCCCTAGGCACAACTATGACAACATAACCAACAAAAACGGGTCACAACTCCTGCAGCTTTGTCGCACGCTGGGTATGTACATAGTCAACGGTAGGCTTCGAGGGGACTCCTATGGTAGGTACACCTATAGCTCATCTCTTGGCAGTAGTACTGTAGACTACTTTATCACTGACCTCAACCCAGAATCTCTCAGAGCGTTCAGTCAGTCCACTACCACCCCTATCAGACCACAGCAAAATCACAGTCTACTTAAACAGAGCAATACTCAACCATGAGGCATCAAAGCCAAAGGAACTGAGTAACATTAAGAAATGCTATAGGTGGAAGGAATGCAGTTTGGAAACCTACCAAAAAACAATTAGGCAACAACAAATTCAATCCCTTTTAGACAATTTCCTGGGTAAAACGTTCCACTGTAATAGTGAAGGTGTAAACTTGGCAGTAGAAAATCTTAACAGTATATTTGACCTCTCAGCTTCCCTATCAAATCTAAAAATCTCAAATAGAAAACCGAAGAAAATTAACAATAATGACAAATGGTTTGATGAAGAATGCAAAAATCTAAGAAAGAAATTGAGAAACCTGTCCAACCAAAAACATAGACCCGGAAAACCTGAGTCTACGCCTTCACTATGGTGAATCACTAAAACAATACAGAAATACACTACGGAAAAAGAAGGAACAGCATGTCAGAAATCAGCTCAATGCAATTGAAGAATCCATAGACTCTAACCACTTCTGGGAAAATTGGAAAACACTAAACAAACAACACGAAGAATTATCTATCCAAAATGGAGATGTATGGGTAAACCACTTCTCCAATCTTTTTGGTTCTATAACAAAGAATAAAGAGCAAAAACATATACATGATCAAATACAGATCTTAGAATCAACTATTAAAGACTACCAGAACCCACTGGATTCTCCAATTACATTGAATGAGTTACAGGACAAAATAAAAACCCTCCAACCCAAAAAGGCCTGTGGTGTCGATGGTATCCTCAATGAAATGATCAAATATACAGACAACAAATTCCAATTGGCTATACTAAAACTCTTTAACATCATACTTAGCTCTGGCATCTTCCCCAATATTTGGAACCAAGGACTGATCACCCCAATCCACAAAAGTGGAGACAAATTTGACCCCAATAACTACCGTGGAATATGTGTCAACAGTAACCTTGGGAAAATCCTCTGCATTATTATTAACAGCAGACTCGTACATTTCCTCAATGAAAACAATGTACTGAGCAAATGTCAAATTGGCTTTTTACCAAATTACCGTACAACAGACCATGTATTCACCCTGCACACCTTAATTGACAACCAAACAAACCAAAACAATGGCAAAGTCTTCTCATGCTTTGTTGATTTCAAAAAAGCCTTCGACTCAATTTGGCATGAGGGTCTGCTATATAAACTGATGGAAAGTGGTGTTGGGGGTAAAACATATGACATTATAAAATCCATGTACACAAACAACAAGTGTGCGGTTAAAATTGGCAAAAACACACACATTTCTTCACACAGGGTCGTGGGGTTAGACAGGGATGCAGCTTAAGCCCCACCCTCTTCAACATATATATCAACGAATTGGCGCGGGCACTAGAAAAGTCTGCAGCACCCGGCCTCCCCTGCTAGAATCCGAAGTCAAATGTCTGCTGTTTGCTGATGATCTGGTGCTTCTGTCACCAACCAAGGAGGGCCTACAGCAGCACCTAGATCTTATGCACAGATTCTGTCAGACCTGGGCCCTGACAGTAAATTTCAGTAAGACCAAAATAATGGTGTTCCAAAAAAGGTCCAGTCACCAGGACCACAAATACAAATTCCATCTAGACACTGTTGCCCTAGAGCACACAAAAAACTATACATACCTTGGCCTAAACATCAGCGCCACAGGTAACTTCCACAAAGGTGTGAACGATCTGAGAGACAAGGCAAGAAGGGCATTCTATGCCATCAAAAGAAACATAAATTTCAACATATACCAATTAGGATTTGGCTAAAAATACTTGAATCAGTCATAGAGCCCATTGCCCTTTATGGTTGTGAGGTCTGGGGTCCGCTCACCAACCAAGACTTCACAAAATGGGACAAACACCAAATTGAGACTGCACGCAGAATTCTGCAAAAATATCCTCCGTGTACAACGTAAAACACCAAATAATGCATGCAGAGCAGAATTAGGCCGATACCCACTAATTATCAAAATCCAGAAAAGAGCCATTCAATTCTACAACCACCTAAAAGGAAGCGATTTACAAACCTTCCATAACAAAGCCATCACAAACAGAGAGATGAACCTGGAGAAGAGTCCCCTTAGCAAGCTGGTCCTGGGGCTCTGTTCACAAACACAAACACACCCTACAGAGCCACAGGACAACAGCACAATTAGACCCAAACATATCATGAGAAAACAAAAAGATAATTACTTAACACATTGGAAAGAATTAACAAAAAAACAGAGCAAACTAGAATGCTATTTGGCCCTACACAGAGAGTACACAGCGGCAGAATACCTGACCACTGTGACTGACCCAAAATTAAGGAAAGCTTTGACTATGTACAGACTCAGTGAGCATAGCCTTGCTATTGAGAAAGGCCGCCGTAGGCAGACATGGCTCTCAAGAGAAGACAGGCTATGTGCTCACTGCCCACAAAATGAGGTGGAAACTGAGCTGCACTTCCTAACCTCCTGCCCAATGTATGACCATATTAGAGAGACATATTTCCCCCAGATCACACAGATCCACAAAGAATTCAAAAACATATCCAATTTTGAAAAACTCCCTTATCTACTGGGTGAAATTCCACAGTGTGCCATCACAGCAGCAAGATTTGTGACCTGTTGCCACGAGAAAAGGGCAACCAGTGAAGAACAAACACCATTGTAAATACAACCCATATTTATGCTTATTTATTTTATATTGTGTCCTTTAACTATTTGTACATTGTGTATATATATATTTATAATATGACATTTGTAATGTCTTTACTGTTTTTAAACTGTTGTATGTGTAATGTTTACTGTTAATTTTTGTTGTTTTTCACTTTATATATTCACTTTGTATGTTGTCTACCTCACTTGCTTTGGCAATGTTAACACATGTTTCCCATGCCAATAAAGCCCTTGAATTGAAATTAAATTTTGAGAGAGAGAGCGAGAGAGAGCGAGAGAGAGCGAGAGAGAGCGAGAGAGAGAGAGAGAGAGCGAGAGAGAGAGAGAGAGAGAGAGAGAGAGAGACTGGTGAGGAACAGAGAGGGAGAGAGACTGGTGAGGAACAGAGAGGGAGAGAGACTGGTGAGGAACACAGAGAGAGAGAGAGACTGGTGAGGAACACAGAGAGAGAGAGAGACTGGTGAGGAACACAGAGAGAGAGAGAGACTGGTGAGGAACACAGAGAGAGAGAGAGACTGGTGAGGAACACAGAGAGAGAGAGAGAGAGAGAGAGAGAGAGAGAGAGAGAGAGAGAGAGAGAGAGAGAGAGAGAGAGCGAGAGAGAGACTGGTCAGGAACAGAGAGAGAGACTGGTGAGGAACAGAGAGGGAGAGAGACTGGTGAGGAACAGAGAGAGAGAGAGACTGGTGAGGAACACAGAGAGAGAGAGACTGGTGAGGAACACAGAGAGAGAGAGACTGGTGAGGAACACAGAGAGAGAGAGACTGGTGAGGAACACAGAGAGAGAGAGAGACTGGTGAGGAACACAGAGAGAGAGAGAGAGACTGGTGAGGAACACAGAGAGAGAGAGAGACTGGTGAGGAACACAGAGAGAGAGAGACTGGTGAGGAACACAGAGAGAGAGAGACTGGTGAGGAACACAGAGAGAGAGAGAGAGAGAAACACACAGAGAGAGAGAAGAGAGAAACACAGAGAGAGAGAGAAGAGAGAAACACAGAGAGAGAGAGGAGAGAGAAACACAGAGAGAGAAACGAGAGAGAGAGAGAAGAGAGAGAAACACAGAGAGAGAGAGGAGAGAGAGAGAGAGAGAGAGAGAGAGAGAGAGAGAGAAAGAGAGAAAGAGAGAAAGAGAGAAAGAGAGAAAGAGAGAAGAGAGAGAGAGAGAGAGAGAGAGAGAGACTGGTGAGGAACAGAGAGAGAGAGAGACTGGTGAGGAACAGAGAGAGAGAGAGACTGGTGAGGAACAGAGAGAGAGAGAGAGAGAGACTGGTGAGGAACAGAGAGAGAGACTGGTGAGGAACAGAGACAGAGAGAGAGAGACTGGTGAGGAACAGAGACAGAGAGAGAGAGACTGATGAGAGAGACAGAGAGAGAGATGTGAGAGGAGGAGAGGTTAAGGCTTGCATTAGGAGAGAGTCAGTAGCAGCACTGCAGACTGGCTCTAGCAGACATGCAAACACACATCTCATCATCTATTTTATACACACACTCACACACACATGCACATCTCTTATCATAATCCTCTTTGAAACCAGGCTGACAGACCTAAGGCTGCCAGGAGCATCTATAATAACATCACTAGGGAGATCAAACAATTATATCAGGTAGGAAAGACCAGGAGCACTTGGTATGACTCAGCTACGTGGAGGCTTATTTGTCCTGTATGACTCAACATGAACAGCTCTGCTGGTTGTCACTTCAAATCAGAGAGGTATAATGCAAAGCAGGTTCAAGGAGTTAGACAGCTAACTTGCCTGAATATTCTGAAATATCTTTATAGTTGTTTTTATAAAGATAAACCTGAAATGGGCATGGTCTAACTGAGCCAACAACCAAAAACACATCTCTAAACTTAGCTTTCCTACTGAACCAGAAAATAAACGGTTACTTCTGGTTGTTTATCAAAGTCAGCTGGCTAACTAGTAGTGTACCCCTAAGACATACTGTGTTACTCTTCGAGGGTTGAGTATTGATCTTGGATCAGTTTAGCAGTTTAGATCGTAGTAAATACCATTATATGTACAGCCTTCCTATTTCGAAGACACTGTGAATATGGGCCTGGAGGTTTCTTTCTCCTTACACCAAATGTCATCCCCCTCAGTGCGCGCCAAGTTTGTTTTACTGCCTATACTGCAGTAAGCTATCGTGCTGGTGACAGCCAGACTACAATAAGGCTAAAGGCCTAGAGTGGCAGTACTGCCGTGCCATTCCATAAGCAATGACTCAGCCCGATTGGGCTCTGCGTTTTGCGCAACCCACAAATCACTCTCCCTGACATCGCAGATCCATCCTGGGGCTTAAAATAAACAGCAGGTGGGGGATTTTGAATACGCTCTGGGATGGAACCGAGAAAGCTAATATTTAACACAAAGGTAGGTGTGACAAGCAATGCCAAGGCTCGAAATGGGGACAAGCTGTGCACAGTTGAAAGACATACAGGCATGTAAACTCAGTGTAAAAAGTGTTCAACTACCTTGAAAGTAGAACATTGACTGGCATTCATGGGAGCGCAAGAAGTCGGCTTGTGTTATGGGAATGAGGGAAGGATAAAAAAAAAAAAAAAAAAAGTACAAGGTTCTCCATAGTTTTCTAATGTTTTGAAGGGGCTTAGCAGGTTGACGCTGTCCAGGTCTTTAAGGTCCAGTAGAGGCCTCAGGAAGCTAATAAGAAGCTGTCACAAAGGCAGCATTAACTTGTTCCATTGGCACAAGAGACTCGAGAGGCGAGCGTTTTGGTCGGAGGCCCTGCCAACTGCAGGTGGAATTTCAGCACGGTGGGCAGGACAGGAAGTGGGCCATGCCAGCGTCAACACACTCCTGCCCCACTCTCCGGGCCGACTGCCTGCCTGCATGCATGCATGCAGGCATGCAGGCAGGCAGGCAGGCAGGCAGGCAGGCAGGCAGGCAGGCAGGCAGGCAGGCAGGCATGCATACACACACACTAATAAGTTCCATGTGCTAACCAGCTGTTAAACAAACAGACTAACTCAAAAAACACAACGTGCCTATCAATGGCTCAGTGCTGTAGTGCCTCATCATAATACCTTGCTAATAGCAAGCACGGCAACCTTAAAACATACTCTTATGCTACGTATGTAAACCATGCCAATGCATTTGGGTTAGCTTGTGACTTTGAAAAAAGGGAGCACTATTCCTTCTTTGGCCAGGGACTGGATTGAGGGAACAGTGAAACAGGTGGCTGATGGCCTAGTTCTGGCCCTGGACTAGCTAAGCCACGCCAGTACAGCAGCCCTGGGCTAGCTTAGCCATGCCAGTACAGCAGCCCTGGACTAGCTAAGCCACGCCAGTACAGCAGCCCTGGGCTAGCTTAGCCATGCCAGTACAGCAGCCCTGGGCTAGCTAAGCCACGCCAGTACAGCAGCCCTGGACTAGCTAAGCCACGCCAGTACAGCAGCCCTGGACTAGCTAAGCCACGCCAGTACAGCAGCCCTGGGCTAGCTAAGCCATGCCAGTACAGCTGCCCTGGGCTAGCTTAGCCATGCCAGTACAGCAGCCCTGGGCTAGCTAAGCCACGCCAGTACAGCAGCCCTGGCCTAGCTAAGCCACGCCAGTACAAGGCTGCATTTGAAATGGTACGGTATTACCTATATAGTGCACTACTTTTAACTAGAGCCCTATGACCCCTGGTCAAAAATGGTGCATTATATAGGTAATAGGGTGTTGTTGTGGACGCACATGTGAAGAACCAGGACATTGTGGTCTGTTAGAAAGAGCAACTACTCTCTGTTCTGGTGGAGACAGAGAGGACACTGTGGTCTATTTCAGAATACAGTACTCCTCTTATATCCCACCATAGCACAGCTCTGAACATGACTGGTATGGGTGTTCTGGTGTTCACTGGTTTGTGTTGAGGAAGTACAGGTGAGTTGAAGAAGTTCTGTTAGTGCTGGGATGGAACCAAAGCATAGGTGTGTGTGAGAGAGTGTGTTACATGTAGTGCCTTGCGAAAGTATTCGGCCCCCGTTGAACATTGCAACCTTTTGCCACATTTCAGGCTTCAAACATAAAGATATAAAACTGTATTTTTTTGTGAAGAATCAACATCAAGTGGGACACAATCATGAAGTGGAACGACATTTATTGGATATTTCAAACTTTTTTAACAAATCAAAAACTGAAAAATTGGGCGTGCAAAATTATTCAGCCCTCTTAAGTTAGTTTGCTGCGATTACAGCTGTAAGTCACTTGGGGTATGTCTCTATCAGTTTTGCACATCGAGAGACTGACATTTTTCCCCATTCCTCAGTGAGGTTGGATGGAGAGCATTTGTGAACAGCAGTTTTCAGTTCTTTCCACAGATTCTCGATTGGATTCAGGTCTGGACTTTGACTTGGCCATTCTTACACCTGGATATGTTTATTTTTGAACCATTCCATTGTAGATTTTGCTTTATCTTTTGGATCATTGTCTTGTTGGAAGACAAATATCCGTCCCAGTCTCAGGTCTTTTGCAGACTCCATCAGGTTGTCTTCCAGAATGGTCCTGTATTTGGCTCCATCCATCTTCCCATCAATTTTAACAATCTTCCCTGTCCCTGCTGAAGAAAAGCAGGCCCAAACCATGATGCTGCCACCACCATGTTTGACAGTGGGGATGGTGTGTTCAGGGTGATGAGCTGTGTTGCTTTTACGCCAAACATAATGTTTTGCATTGTTGCCAAAAAGTTCAATTTTGGTTTCATCTGACCAGAGCACCTTCTTCCACATGTTTGGTGTGTCTCCCAGGTAGCTTGTGGCAAACTTAAAACAACACTTTTTATGGATATCTTTAAGAAATGGCTTTCTTCTTGTCACTCTTCCATAGAGGCCAGATTTGTGCAATATTGGACTGATTGTTGTCCTATGGACAGAGTCTCCCACCTCAGCTGTAGATCTCTGCAGTTCATCCAGAGTGATCATGGGCCTCTTGGCTGCATCTCTGATCAGTCTTCTCCTTGTATGAGCTGAAAGTTTAGAGGGACGGCCAGGTCTTGGTAGATTTGCAGTGGTCTGATACTCCTTCCATTTCAATATTATCGCTTGCACAGTGCTCCTTGGGATGTTTAAAGCTTGGGAAATCTTTTTGTATCCAAATCCGGCTTTAAACTTCTTCACAACAGTATCTCGGACCTGCCTGGTGTGTTCCTTGTTCTTCATGATGCTCTCTGCGCTTTTAACAGACCTCTGAGACTATCACAGTGCAGGTGCATTTATACGGAGACTTGATTACACACAGGTGGATTGTATTTATCATCATAAGTCATTTAGGTCAACATTGGATCATTCAGAGAGCCTCACTGAACTTCTGGACAGAGTTTGCTGCATTGAAAGTAAAGGGGCTGAATAATTTTGCACGCCCAATTTTTCAGTTTTTGATTTGTTAAAAAAGTTTGAAATATCCAATAAATGTCGTTCGACTTCATGATTGTGTCCCACTTGTTGTTGATTCTTCACAAAAAAAATACAGTTTTATATCTTTATGTTTGAAGCCTGAAATGTGGCAAAAGGTCACAAAGTTCAAGGGGGCCAAATACTTTCGCAAGGCACTGTATATGCGTATATATGTGTGTGTTGATGCGCAAAGGTGTGTGTGTAGGTGTGTGTGTGTGTAGGTGCATAGGTGTGTGTCTATACTCACTGCTGGCAATGTTTCGGCTGTCCCCAGCCTGTGGTAGTGTCTCGTGTGCGTCGTGGTAGACCTGAGGCAGCCCTATCGTCCTGTCC
This sequence comes from Oncorhynchus keta, assembly GCF_023373465.1. NCBI lineage: Eukaryota > Metazoa > Chordata > Actinopteri > Salmoniformes > Salmonidae > Oncorhynchus > Oncorhynchus keta. Next base: position 15,587,316 of record NC_068436.1, read on the forward strand.
ATGTCCACCGTGTCCAGCACCACCGAGTTCTCCTGCCCGTTCACCGTGACATCACTGGCCCCTGTGATTGCGTTGGTGGGCGGGCCTCCCACTGACATCTCATAGTCTGGCGGAATGTCACCCCCACAGTCAAAGTTGGGCTGAAATCAATCAATCAAATATAAAAACATCAAAAACACTTTCCAAAAATAAAATCTCTCCAGGATCAGGGTCGGGAATGAAAGATGGATAGATGTTGAAAGACAGAACCTCCTTACTGGTATTCCCAGCGCTTTGAGGATGTTCATTTTACACATGGGACAGGTCCGATGGTCCAGAAGCCAGGGGTCCACACAGCTTTTATGGAAGATGTGTCTGAGGACAGAGTCACACACACGAACACGCACAGCCTTGATGATGTCATCAGTAGTAACAGTCTCCTTGGTAACATAGCATCACTCACCATGCTCTACATATGCTCTCAGGTACAGAACAGTAAATTATTGTGGCATATTAATGACTACCAATCATTCCCAATAGACCTACTGCAACACATGATCTATAGGAGACAATGATAGTAATGGGTGTCAATGTGTCTGCTCTCTCTAGTTACACTGACAAATGGGAGAGGCTGTCGTACCTGCACGGCAATATCCTAACAACATCATTCGCTTTATAGCCCTCGATGCACACAGCACAGTTGTCAAAGTCAGACTCCGTTTCCTAGAACACCAAACACACAGGAGACATTTGGTTGGTTGTCAAGTCTCCTTTTCATTTCCTGGAAGGTGAATAAAGCAGAGCGGATCAAAAGCCATGCAGCCTGTATAATTCATTCAAATTTAAACACACACACACAGAGAGAGAAAATAAAAATGAGTCAGTCATTATCATTGGGCTGATGGAAGTTCATTACCAAATGCTGCGCTTAGCAGGAGCGTGAGGAAACGGTTCGCTTCGGTTTAGAACCACATCACTGCTACTTAAATAGGTGCTTTTGGAAACACTTTACTTGAAGAGGGTCTATACATAAGGCATTCATAACCCCTTCATGAAACCAGTCATGAAACCTTTATGAGTGTGGCAGTATCATTCATAACAACCTTCGTAACACATTTATCCAACATCATAGAAGAGGTTCGTAAAGTACGCAGCCAGGTGTACCTTGTCTCCTTTCCTGATGGTTCGTACTTGGAGCTTACTGATGGCCTTCTTGGCTGCGTCTCCGAGACGTCTCTGCTCATAGAAGATCAAAGAACAACAAAGAAGGTGGGGGAAAGATAAGCAACCCAACCTGGCAACCCAAAAGAGAGAAAAGAATGTCTGGAATTTCCTATATATCCAATAATCGCTGACAAGGAATGGGAATGGACACATTTCAAGGTTAGAGAAAGGGCCTGAGATGCACGGTCTCCATCTGAACCATGGTGGACCATATTACTGGTTAATAGATCTGAAGGAGACGTTCTGAGAGGCTGTGTAATGTTTTAACCCGGCAGGATGAACAGTCGCTTAGTGATGTTGACATAGCAGCGTCTCTGAGCTGACAGTTAACCCTTTGTTGCAGACCAGAGCAGAAAACACAGGCCGAGTCAGGTCCCTGAGTAGTGCAAGGTATGAAAAAAGGGAAAGAGAGAGAAAAAGAGAGGGAGGGAGCGATAGAGAGCTAAATGCATGAGTAAGGGAGAGATTTGAGTGGATGATAGATAAATACTAAGAGACATTGAGAAAAAGGTAGGCTGTTAACCCTCGTCATCTAGGTCTACTCTCACTGTGGAAAAGAACTGCATCAGACCAGGCCACTGCCCACAGCTGCTCTCAATCAATCATCAAGGAAAGTCATTGTGACATCAACAGAGAACAGATTTGTGGTTTCAGGCCTGGCGAGTTCTTGGAGTGAATCATAATTCAACTCCAGTAGGTATGAAAAATCTAAAAATTGTCACCATGGTGCCCATTCGCCTTGACAACCCATGCGGTTGTCTGTGACATTTGTGTCAACATCGGACAATCTTAGAAAAAGGTTTCTTCAGCTGTCCCCATAGGAAAACCCTTTGAAGAACCCTTTTTAGGTCCATGTAGAACCCTCTGTAGAAAGGGTTCCACATGCAACCCAAATGGTTTTACCTGGAACCAAAATAATTCTCCCTGCAAGCAAAAAGGGTTCTTCAAAGGGTTCTCCTATGGGGACAACCGAAGAAACTTTTAAGGTTCTAGATAGCATCTTTTTTTGTAAAAGTGTGGGCCACAGTGTGTGCATTGACTACACTGTCCAACAGGACTACCCGGTTGACGGTCCAACAAGTTTCCGCTAGCAAACCCAGCTGTTGCGGTATTTTTAATTTTGGCCTTCATTTCTGGATGGAAAAAGCAGGGAGAGGTTTAGAGTAGACAAATCACCTCAGAGAAAAGCAACTGCTCTACATATAGATATCGAAAAAGTATGTTCATACTGTGGTCAAACTGCTAGTTTACGCTGTCATTACGGTCATACCATACCTGGTTGCGGTCACGAGCGTTGGCATATCTGAACCGCTGTATATAGTAGCAGATCAGAGACACACTGAAATACAGTAGGATGACATTACCAACCATGTCTTAATGTTATAATCCCTTCAGACGGTTGGTTACACAATGCTACACTCACTACGTTCCTCACATTAACCCAGTACCCCCTGTATGTAGACTCGTTATTGATATTTGGAGGGGGGGGGGGTGTACCAAATGACTATATTCATGTGTCTGTACAGTGAACCGTACCTGATTGCGGTCGCGAGCGTTGGCGTATCTGAACCGCTGTATATAGTAGAAGATGAGCCATGCCAGGGAGATGATCATCAGGACGATGAAGGAGATGGAGACAAACACCACCGACGTTCTGCTCACGTACTTCTGAAGGTTCCTCGTTCCTATGGTGATGTGCATGGTCACCGTGACGTTGCGTTCTAGTAGAGCAGCGATCTCCCGACCCTTGGGTTCCGGAATCATGATCGCCACGATATCCCCCGTACCTGTTGGAACAGGAATTTCCAGGTGAACAAAAAGAAGAGCAGTCGTTGGTAAAGTCAATCAAATATTTATCCGGTTTGTTAAAAAGTTGCAAAAGGGAGACATTTCTAGAACAGAGCAGAGAAAATGTCTAAACGGGCCTCTTGGAAATGGGCACTGTATTTTCTAAGTCACACAACAGCTCCTGCTAAGCGAAACATTTGGTGTTGTGTGATTTAGAAAATACAGTGCCCATCTCCAAGAGGCCCATTTAGACATTTTCTCTGCTCCGTTCTAGAACACCAGGCTGGTAGGAAGTCAAGACTTTGTCAGCTGCTACAAAATGTATCCAACCAACTACTGTAAATATGTTGTAGTTCATTGGAAAGAAAGTTAATAAAGGATCTGTTGAGACAACCTACACATCCATATGTGTGTATTAATGTGCCAATATTTTTTTTGTATGGGACAGAGATCTGCAACATGTGGCTGTGGGACTGCATGTGGCTCTTTAATTGCTCCTTTGTGGCTTCATTAGATCCCATTAATTTGTATGAGATTTGAAACCTCTCTGTGGAGGTATCAGACCCCTATTGTGTATCAGGGTTGAGCTAAACTATAAATAACCTGTATTCACAGAACACTGTCTGTAGAACACAGTGAGTAATTAGCATTAGGCTAGCCTACTGGGAGTTCATTCAGGCAGAGACAGGACACAGAGCTAACAAAACAAAACCCCTGGCTCTCCATGTCTGGGTCAGAGCCCTGTGGCCCTGTTCAGAAGGGAGAAAACATTACAGATTTCAAACAAATCTGTATCTGTCGAACAGAAATTATTTGTCTGTCACAGAGTAAGGAAGCATATCAGCTGACATTTCTATCAGCAACGTTTTGAACATTTCACGTCCCTGGTGTCACAATACCAGACCGCTTTGATAACACAGTCCAATTGACAATTAGGTCAGGCCCAGCTGCCACTAAAAAGGTTTGATCGGTAGCTCATTTAGGGTCAAACAAAGTACAACACACACCCCCCAGACACTCTACAAGGGAACATAATTTCATAGCAAAGCCATTAGTTCACACCACCAGATAGTCAACAGAGTGGAAAATTGTAGGATATTTTAACACTTTCACAACTGAGTTGAAGGTTGTTGAGTTGAATGTTATCAAGGTCATGGACAACAGAAGTGCCACTTTAACACGTTGTGTTTTAACACTTCAGTTAACTCCTTTCAGAGTTGAAACTAGCAAGTTCTGACAGGGCCTCCCACCAGACATTATTCTCATCCTCACCTCTCATCTAGCCCCTCTCCCTATGGCCTGTGACCTGACACTTCACACAATCCTCAACCGTCACACCAAGATACTAGAGCTTCAATATACCCTTTCTTCACACAGAAAATTATAATTATAATTACAGTGATAAAAGTCCTAAGCTAACACACTAAATAACACAATCGACTCCCCTCAAGATTTCAAAATGGTCGCCATTCACGTTCATAAGAAGCAGGCCAAAAAGCTTCAGCGAGGCAAGACTCCGAGTGCCTTAACTTGCAGCTACAGTATGTACTGCCTACCTGTCTATCGGACACAGACACACTTTAACCACTGACTGAAGCATTGGGAGGTGAGGTGAGAGTGATAGATAGGAAGTATAGCCTATCAGAGGTGTCTGAGTGGTTTAAAATCCCAGACAAGAGATTACACTTCATGGTCACTCCATCTGCAGCCACACATTGATGTGGGATGACGTCTGTGTCGTCAAGGGCCTAAGTGACTCATTAGCCTTTGGAACTCGGTGACATCATTTCCTCTAGTACTCTGCACCCTCGTTACCGTGGCGTCTGTGCGGAGCCACAGGAACACAGAAGCCCCATGGTGCTTCACTTCTTCACTCCATCTATCAGTAATTTCTAAAGGAGATGCTCGTTCACTCTGCCACCACCGCCGCCCAGGCAGCCCGGCCAGCCACAGGGCATTGTGGGATACCCTCGGCACCCGGCGGAGGTCTGAAAGTGGCCAAGGCCATTATATCACCATACCCTGGGGATGGATAGAGAGAGAAAGAAAAAAAAGAGAGAGAGGAAAGTTGGCACCGAGCAACACCATATTATCACTGCAGAACAGACAAAAACAGGTTGGAAAAAGCTGTGACTGAAGAAATAAAAGTAGCTGCAAAACTTTTAGCCCAAGAAAGACACAAAGCAAGCAGCAAGGCATTCAAAAATGGATGACTACGTCAACCCACTCACTAATGAATTCCGGATTAGAAAAGGAACATTGGACTTTACTCCAGAGACTGAAATATATTCACTAACAAATGCGGATTTAAAACCGCCAAAAGATTGCCATACGTCCATAAGGCTAAGAGCTAAGCTTCTCCTAAAGTAAATTGGCAAAATTATATAGCCTAATTATCTTACTCCTGTCGATACAGATATTCATAAAATAATTCATAAAATAATTTAAAATAAGCTACTACACCAGAAAGCATGATTTGGCCACAGAGGATCATTGGCTTTATTAAAAACATATAAGCTGTGGATCCTCGTAAAACTGACCATCCTACCGATCCTCGACTTCGGCGATGTCATTTACAAAATAGCCTCCAACACTCTACTCAGCAAATTGGATGCAGTCTATAACAGTGCCATCCGTTTTGTCACCAAAGCCTCATATACTACCCACCATTGCGACCTGCATGCTCTAGTTGGCTGGCCCTCGCTTCATATTCATCACCGAACCCACTGGCTCCAGGTCATCTATAAGTCTTTGCTAGGTAGAGCCCCGCCTTATCTCAGCTCACTGGTCACCATAGCAGCACCCACCCGTAGCATGCACTCCAGCAGGTATATTTCACTGGTCACCCCCAAAGCCAATTCCTAATTTTGCCACCTTTCCTTCCAGTTCTCTGCTGCCAATGACTAGAACGAATTGCAAAAATCACTGAAGCTGGAGACTCATATCTCCCTATCTAACTTTAAGCACCAGCTGTCAAATTAGCTCACATATCATTGCACCTGAACATAGCCCATCTGTAAATAGCCCATCCAACTACCTCATCCCCATACTGTTATTTATTTTTTTGCTCCTTTGCACCCCAGTAGCTCTACTTGCACAATCATATTCTGCACATCTATCACTCAGTGTTTAATTGCAAAATGGTAAATGGTAAAAAAAATTGTAATTATTTCACCACTATGGCCTATTTATTGCCTATTTATTGCCTTACCTCACCTCATTTGCACACACTGTATATAGACTGTATATAGACTTTTCTATTGTGTTATTGACTGTATGTTTGTTTATGTGTAACTCTGTGTTGTTGCTTGTGTCACCCTGCTTTGCTTTATCTTGGCCAGGTTGCAGTTGTAAATGAGAACTTGTTCTCAACTGGCCTCCCTGGTTAAATAAAGGTGAAATAAAAATGTAAAAACGCATTGCCTACAGTCAGAAGGCGCCGCAATTTGGACAGCGCACCTGGCAAATAGCCACATAGATGATTGTTGAGTTGCGAATGTCAGTGAAAAGTAGAAGCCCAGTCAGGCATATCGCAATATTTCAAAATCCAATTGAAGGAAAACATAATTTGGAATGCAAATGTCTATTGCTGTAAAGAAAAGACAATGAAAAGACTAATATGTCTTTTAGTTGTCAAAATTCTCAATTGAATTGAGTGAACAGTATAGCCTTTCTTCTTAGCACCAGCCAAAAGTTTCAGTCATACTCCCGGTGAGTGCGCATATCCACTCTTTCATGGTTGGGTATGTGCTACTTGAAAGTTAGTTTTTGGACAATAATTTCCTCCTCCAGGTTAGATGAACGTCATAATTGTATGTGTCTACCCTTCTCATAGGACGATTAGATGGATCAGACAACATCGTTTTAATTGATCTGTTTGTCAGTGTCAGCAGAGTAGGCTACCCTGTCATTTTTGTCGTACTAAAAAAAAGATTCTGCTATTGTCTCCAGTCATATAAAGTATAGTAGAATTGCATGACATGTGTTCAGAAAAGGCCAAGATGTTCCTGTGCAAAGAAAGAAGAAACGTATCTGATATAGCCTACAGCCATGCATTCAATGATTAAGTTATATTATTAGCCTAAATTACAACTATCCAATCAACTCATCACATTTGGAATAGTAGGCTATTTTACATAAGTCTGCAAATATGATGATGCATGGAATGATTTATTATAAAAGGTGCATTTTTTCAGGTGAAAATTTGCTTCCCCAAACTTGAAACTCACACTCCGCCTATGGGATACGGCCTATGCGATACGGCATGCTAATTTTCCTTGGCAGGGTTGCATGACTCACATCTAACAGTGAGAATAGGTCAAATTAGAGTGGGTGAAAGAGGGTGGTCAAAAGACAGAGGGAAGAGATGGAGGAGACAGAATACAACTAGTTTCTCTGTACTCTCGATCGGTCGCCATAGCGCCCAGTTTCATGACGCGGTCCTGGAAATAAACCTAGAGGTATGTGTGTGTGACGCAGGGACTGATCCCCCATGGACAGCACACATTTCATATGGGAAAGGCGCAATGCATTATTATGCTCATAAATCTCCATATGTAACTAGTTCGTTGTATAAAGCCACAGGTTTATGGAGAGAAGGGAGAGCAGATCTATAGATAATCTACATAATAATAATCTTTACTAGCCCAACTCTTCGTATGGGTCCAAAAGATACAGTCTTGAAGCTTTTTTCTCTCAAAGGCGTATCGTCTTGAAACGGAAGTTAAAGGGCTACTGGCAAGGTGTGCTTTTTCGGCTTCAGATGGCCTAATTGTTTCCAAAAAACTAAAACGACTAGACTAAATCTAATAATACACAGTGGTCTAATGAATTAAGCGCATCAGGAACAAAGAGCTCCGGAGCCAATGTCCTGGCATAGACGGGGCCTAAATCACATTGTGATGTAACAGTGCACAATGGGTAGTAGGCCGGAGGCTACTGTGTTACCCTGCATATAGGGTTTACACACAAGGCACAATGCATTAGGTCCAAGGACGTCACATATAGGCCTATATGCAAACAAGCGCGCGCGCGCACACACACACACAGTTGGCTGAATTAGCAACGAGCATTGCAGCAGCACCATGGTTTGTTCATACAAACGTCACATATAAGCCTATATGCAAACAAGCGCACACACAGACACAGTTGGCTGAATTAGCAACGAGCATTGCAGCAGCAACTGTTAAGGGTAGCAATTCCTAATGCAATCAGCGGCACAATCACCGACAGAAAAACAAGGCTGTGTGTGCACGGTAAACAGATCTCACGGCTGCTAATACTATTACGTTAACACTGAGCCCTACACCCTGACAAACGCTACACAGCTTTAAAAAAAAACAATGGGCTTGCTAACCTAACCAGATACCCCTCAACTGATGAATAAAAAAAAACTATCTGGACATGAGGGCACAATCCAACATGGATGCCAAAAGATTAGTAGCAACACATGGCCCCAGGGAGTGGATTCACTTCTTCCCCTCTATGAGCCTCGAGAACAATATGGCCATGGTAAGGGAACACATTGACAAAGTTCTACGTCTGCAAAGCTGCTTTTGCACACTGGCCATGCTTCAGCTGTTAAGTATGAGATCTTAAGTAGGTAGTGCAGAGTAGACTCAAGGTTTTAGCCATCTTTACCATCTGGGTGGGATTTTGGATTACATAGACTGGTCCCTGATCTGTTTGTGCTGTCTTGCCAACTCCTATGGTCATAGTCATGTCAATAACCACAGGAGTTGGCAAGACACTACAAACAGATCTTGGACCAGGCTAGAAATTACAACCCAGATGAAGGAGACAAGAATACAGACACAAAGATATTCCACAAGGGGCAAGATGTTATACACATTTTATCAATACTGTCTGCAAGTAGTTGGCGAATCCATTTCATTTAGAAAGAGAGAAAGAACAAGAAAACGGAAATAGCTGCTTCTAAAAATCAAAGCAGTGTGTAATATCAACCGATGGCCCGACAGAGGCTGAACTAGTCCAAAATCTCTCCTCTTTGTGGACACCCTTTAGCAAGAATGGTGCATAATAAACCAGGATGGTGCATAATAAGCCACGATGGTGCATAATCAGCCACGATGGTGCATAATAAGGCAAGCCAGGTGGAATAGAGAGCGAGTGAGCTTTTTAGAGTTGATTTTTAGAGGAAGGGCGCTAACCTGTTTATTGCTGCTGAGGATTAGGTTTTGCTAGCAGCCTTGAGGGCAGCATAACCTGCTGTGTAGTGGATAATAGTAGTTGGTTAGCTGTAATTAAACAGCACAAATCCTTATTCAATATCAACGGTGTTAGTCTGTCCAGCAAAAATGTGCATAAAAATATAAAATAATTCATACATGTAGCCACTGAAATTTGCATAGCCAAGATGGCCGACAAAACAACTGCCTAAAAAAACATAGTCAGGCAGAGGGAGGGAGCCACATACAGAAATCTAGTGATTAATTCCAGCTCTCAGAAAATGTCCTACACATGCTCATTGCTCTCCCTCCATATAAAAGCCAGACTGCAAGTGTCTAGTCTTCCATAAAGATCAGCCCTGATAGGATTCATGTGTCCTGTCCACAAAGAGGTCTGAGTGTTCTCATACAAAAAGGCCTTGTATGCGTTCTTTGTCACAGGTGGGGCCAACCTAATTAAGATGAGAGAGAGAGAACGAGGTTCTTGGCCCTCGGTTACCCTGGCCGATACAGTCCACTTCTGTTGGCACTTCCTTTCGCTTTCTTTTAGTCCCCCTTTCCCTCATCATTGCTCCCCCCCCATCTCTGTCTGTTCGTCTCAGGGCGGGGAGTATGAGTCTTAGCAGCCCCAGAAATAGCACAGTCTCCTCTTTTCCCAGGGACTGCCGGCCCGCTGTACCCTCTCAGCAGGAAGGGTGTGTGTGGTGTGGTTCGTATCCACATGCTTCCCAGACAAAATAGTTTGGAAGAGTTAGTGCATATATAATGCCGACTTTTTGTGACGTTTTGGTTCACTTCAGTTGTTCAGGCATACAATTTTTGCCGAAGTCTACGCCCCTTTGTCGGTGATTGGTCAATAATAGGGATTCTTCAGTAATGTCTTTGTTGTTTTTCATGCAAAAAAATAAAATAAGAGACAAATACTGCAAACATCTTAGTTAGATGTCAAATTGCAAGACTAAGATCCCCTCAGCAAAAACTTCAAAATGAATAACAGATTTCTTGAGTTATTTTAGATTAATTTAACTATTTTGAAGTGTATACTGGCTACGGCTTCTCAAAATGGACAAACAATACCATCAACACTTTTTTATCATTTTTCAAGCGATGGTCTTTTAAGGGAGTATACAAGCACACTTGTTCAGTTCACCTAGCCGAGCTCGGCGCCGGCCGAGCTGAAGAATACTGACGCCTTAAAAGACACATCCCCTGGACTGTGCCAGCCAAGCAGGGAGGGACCCAATGGGGGTCTCAGAGAGCTCGCCAGGGGTGGCCACCCACCCCCAAACCCCTCTCCTCGGCTGGCCCCATGTGTCTGAGGCATCTGGTAGGGCCTTCCATCATCTCTCCTCACTTCCCCATTAGAAGCCAGCATGCTCCTGTCCAGTCCAGGAGATGATGCAGATAGACATTTACATTACATTTAAGTCATTTAGCAGACGCTCTTATCCAGAGCGACTTACAAATTGGTGCATTCACCTTATGACATCCAGTGGAACAGCCACTTTACAATAGTGCATCTAAATCTTTTAAGGGGGGTGGTGAGAAGGATTACTTTATCCTATCCTAGGTATTCCTTAAAGAGGTGGGGTTTCAGGTGTCTCTGGAAGGTGGTGATTGACTCCGCTGTCCTGGCGTCGTGAGGGAGTTTGTTCCACCATTGGGGGGCCAGAGCAGCGAACAGTTTTGACTGGGCTGAGCGGGAACTGTACTTCCTCAGTGGTAGGGAAGAGAGCAGGCCAGAGGTGGATGAACGCAGTGCCCTTGTTTGGGTGTAGGGCCTGATCAGAGCCTGGAGGTACTGAGGTGCCGTTCCCCTCACAGCTCCGTAGGCAAGCACCATGGTCTTGTAGCGGATGCGAGCTTCAACTGGAAGCCAGTGGAGAGAGCGGAGGAGCGGGGTGACGTGAAGATAGGGCTTGGAATCTGTCAGAGACTGCCAGTGAATGTGAACAAAGGGGTTTATATGAATGTAATTACCAGTTTTGGTCCACATGGCGTAATCCTCAGTTAAAAGAAGGCAAAACATCAGCAATGGTAACCATTCCATTGATGCCAACCCTCATGCAACCCGATCACCTGCACAGCTTGGATGCCCATACAGACAGACACCACTCTGTATTGGTTGGAGGAGGTGTGTCAGTGCTTTTGCAGCAGGCTAATGCAGTTTGGCAGCGTGCTAACAGGGTGATAGTGCATAACCTACCTGTCAGCCCATTGTGAAGGAGGGTGCTACATTTTACAGCACGTCGTCAAACCAGTCGCACAGTCAGGTTGTGTTAAGACACAGACATGGTTTGTTTAGTTTCAATCCATTAACATGATCTGTCTCAGTAAACAGAGCTACAGTAAAGACAAAAGTGTAGCCGAGCTCAAAACGCATGTGGGCAACACACACACACACACACACACACACACACACACACACACACACACACACACACACACACACACACACACACACACATTCGGTGCATTCGAAAAGTATTCAGACACCTTGACTTTTTCAGACTGTTGTTACATTACAGCCTTATTCTAAAATGGATTAAATGTTTTTTTCCCCCTCAACAATCTAAACATAATACACCAAAATGACAAAGCAAAAACAGGTTTAGAATTTTTGCAAATTTATATTTAAAAAAAAAACAGAAATATCACATTTAAATAAGTGTTCAGATCCTTTTACTCAGTACTTTATGAAGCATCTTTGGCAGCGATTAAAGCTTCAAGTCTTCTTGGGTTTGACGCTACATGTTTGGCACACCTGTATTTGGGGAGTTTTTCCTCCATTCCTCTCTGCAGATCCTCTCAAGCTCTGTCAGGTTGGATGGGGAGCGTCGCTGCACAGTTATTTTCAGGTATCTCCAGAGATGTTCGATCAGGCTAAAGTCCGGGCCCTAGCTGGGCCACTCAGGGACAATCAGAGACTTGTCCCGAAGTCACTCCTGCATTGTCTTGGCTGTGTGCTTAGGGTCATTAGCCTGATGGAAGGTGAACCTTCACCCCAGGCTGAGGTCCTGAGCACTCTGGAGCAGGTTTTCATCAAGGATCTCTCTGTACTTTACTCCATTTGTCTTTGCCTCAATCCTGACTAGTCTCCCTGTCCCTGCCGCTGAAAAGCATCCCCACAGCATGATGCTGCCACCACCATGCTTCCCTGTAGGGATGGTGCCAGGTTTCCTCCAGACGTGACGCTTGGCATTCAGGCCAAATAGTTCAATCTTGGTTTCATCAGACCAGAGAACCTTGTCATTTGCCTTTTATTGAAGAGTGGCTTCCGTCTGGCCCCTCTACCATAAAGGCTTGATTGGTGGAGTGATGCAGAGATGGTTGTCCTTCTGGAAGGTTCTCCCATCTCCAGAGGAACTCTAGAGCTCTGTCAAGGCCCTTCTCCCCTGATTGCTCAGTTTGGCCAGCTCTAGACAGAGTCTTGGTGTTTCCAAACTTCTTCCATTTAAGAATTATGGAGGCCACTGTGTTCTTGTGGACCTTCAATGCTGCAGACATGTTTTGGTACCCTTCCCCAGATCTGTGCCTCAACACAATCCTGTCTTGGAGCTCTATGTAAAATTCTAGACTAGACTGCATGTGAAAAGATAAGGAATGTGGAGAGACGGTATGGATTAGAGGTCGATCGATTAATCGGAATGGCCGATTTATTTATTAACGATTTCAAGTTTTCATAACAATCGGAAATCGGTATTTTTGGGCGCCGATTTGCCAATTTTTATTTTTTATTATTCTTATTTTTTTTTAAATAGCTTTATTTAACTAGGCAAGTCAGTTAAGAACACATTCTTATTTTCAATCACGGCCTCGGAACGGTTGGTTAACTGCCTCGTTCAGGGGCAGAACGACAGATTTTCACCTTGTCAGCTCGGGGACCTGCCGCTCTCTCGTTGCAGTCCACAAGGAGACTGCCTGTTACGCGAATGCAGTAAGCCAAGATAAGTTTAATGCTAGCTAGCAACTTATCTTATAAAAAACAATCAATCATAATCACTAGTTAACTACACATGGTTGATGATATTACTAGATATTATCAAGCGTGTCCTGCGTTGCATATAATCTGACTGAGCATACAAGTATCTAAGTATCTGACTGAGCGGTGGTAGGCAGAAGCAGGCGCGTAAACATTCATTCAAACAGCACTTTAGTGCGTTTTGCCAGCAGCTCTTTGTTGTGCGTCAAATATTGTGCTGTTTATGACTTCAAGCCTATCAACTCCCGAGATGAGGCTGGTGTAACCGAAGTGGCTGGCTAGTTAGCTCGCGCTAATAGCGTTTCAAATGTCACTCGTACTGAGCCTTCTAGTAGTTGTTCCCCTTGCTCTGTATGGGTAACGCTGCTTCGATGGTGGCTGTTGTCATTGTGTTGCTGTTTCGAGCCCAGGGAGGAGCGAGGAGAGGGACGGAAGCTATAGTGTTCCACTGGCAATACTAAAGTGCCTATAAGAACATCCAATAGTCAAAGGTTAATGAAATACAAATGGTAGAGGGAAATAGTCCTATAACTCCTATAATAACTACAACCTAAAACTTCTTACCTGGGAATATTGAAGACTCATGTTAAAAGGAACCACCAGCTTTCATATGTTCTCATGTTCTGAGCAAGGAACTGAAACGTTAGCTTTCTTACATAGCACATATTGCACTTTTACTTTCTTCTCCAACACTTTGTTTTTGCATTATTTAAACCAAATTGAACATGTTTCATGATTTACTTGAGGCTAAATTGATTTTATTGATATTATATTAAGTTAAAATAAGTGTTCATTCAGTATTGTTGTAATTGTCATGATTACAAATTAATTTAATTAAAATTTTTTACATTTTAATTTACTTTTTTATTATTTTTTTAAAAATCAGACGATTAATCGGTATCGGCTTTTTTGGTCCTCCAATAATCGGTATCAGCGTTGAAAAATCATAATCGGTCGACCTCTAGTATGGATCATGAATAGAGGGAGGGTGTTTTATGTAGGACTCATAAGATGCCCAGACGGAAACACCTTCGACTGAGGGATAACATACCCAACTGATTAAAATGTCCATTGGATGTGCTTGACTCTCCAAGCTGGCTCATCTTAAACATGTCCACCCATCACTACGCTGTGATAGTTCAATTAAAAGCACGCCACGAAATCAGATGTCTAAGAAACGTTGTCATAGTAACCGTCGCTTTCTGTAGATGTTCAAGCCAAGGCTAAACAGAGATGACTCAATTAGTACATTTGAATTAGTCTGTCGACCCCATTAATACACAAAGTGTATTTATGGTACTTCAGTGTCACCATTGAATTGGGTAGGTTTTACAAAAACAAACAAAGACTCTTCTACATGCACACACACTAAGTTGACAGAAGCTGTACCGGGGCGGCAGGATGGCCTAGTGGTTGGACTAGTAACCGGAAGGTTGCAAGTTCAAATCCCAGAGCTGACAAGGTACAGATCTGTCGTTCTGCCCCTGAACAGGCAGTTAACCCACTGTTCCTAGGCAGTCATTGAAAATAAGAATTTGTTCTTAACTGACTTGCCTAGTTAAATAAAGGTAAAATAAAATAAAATATGGATTGCCATTTGGATCTCTTGCAAAGCAGGACTCAGTTTTACAACCCAAAAATGTAAATAATTTTGGGTTTGAAATCTTAACTGTGCTAAATCCTTCTGCCATTAATATTTATGTCCACCCAAAACTAAAATCCTCCTACTTCCTGTCCCCCCTCTGCTCCTCTTTGTCCTTGATTCTTTCCGACATGGCTCAGGGAGAGACAGCAGGAGAGACAGGCTCTAAATTGTAAAAAATAAAACATCTGTCTCTTCATCTCCCTTCATCTGCACTGATTGGAACATACCTGACAAGTGAAAACAATAATGGTGGAAGCTCATCATGAGGCTGGCTTTCACCTGGTCAGTTGTCAGTGCTGAAGAAGGACAGGGAGGGAGGTGAGGTCAGATTTTGATGCGGTCAAGAATGAGCCGGAGAGAGAAATTACAGGAGAACTCTTTAGCTTACACAACAGCCTCAGCCTGGTCTGAGCCAGTACCATGCCAACCCCTGACTCAACATTTGGCCCAGTTCAGAATCAGCGAGAATTAGATATGCATTAAAATGAGATATAGGCTAAAAATGTATAGGGAATGTGTAGGATATCAGAGCTTGACTGATGATCTATCCCAATGCAGTCAGGGAAACATGCATCAATAGTCTATACGAGCTGGGTGGATACAACTCCCAGAGGGTCATGGTGAGTTCATGCATGGGCTATGCAGCATAATATCAACATATCTATTTTACACAAGTGGCCCATTCCCTTAACAAGTAGGCCTGCAATCCAAAATCTAGTTTTGTGGACAATGTGCTTCAAATGAACAATGTGCTTCTTTGTTGATTAGTTCAATATATAATAGTGAGTTTGACAGTTTTGAGCTTGTTGCTTACTGACATGATTGCATTGCCAGTATTCAACAGCCTAAAACAGTGTGCCATTGCCATAACGACATGATAAGAGGGCAGAGCACTTGTAAACTGTCACCAAGTCACAACAGTGACAAGTACAGTGTCTCATACAAGTGATACAGTGCATCGCATACAGTCATGTAAGATTGATGAGTATGATGCATTTCTCCCCCGAAAGTGTAGTTTACCTTGATGAGGCATTGTTATGGTATCGTTGATATTAGTGGAGCCCACGTTATAAATTATGACTGCAGATGCGTTGTGGAGTGCAGCGACGCTGTGAATTTTATCTCTGAATGTACAATTCCCCGCAGCTATCAACGCCATCCAAGCATTGTTTTGATAAGGCAGGGGATACTTAGCGTTCGGGTCGCAAGCTTGTCTCTCTTGCAAAAGCAAAGGCATCAACACTTGCCCTCTTGCTTCTTTCTTGGGGGAGTGCTCGCCATATCTTCCACACTCAGTCTTCTCTGTTTTGATTTCTGAAGTCACGGGATCCACATAAGTAACGTTGACAAACGCGGTGTACCATTCCTCTTTCTCCGCCACTGTAAAGTCCAGGCACAGCAAATGCACGAAGCAAAAGGATAGCAGCCATGTTGATAGAGCTAGACTGCGGCAGGCTTGGATGAGGGACATTGCCATGTTCAGTCCGAGGATATAGCGAATGTTTCCCTCTCCACCAAGCCTAAAAGCTGCCTCTCGCTGGTAGCCTCCCCCTTTCCAAGCTCGACGACTGCGATTTCGGACTACCCTGAAGTTGAAATACTTGAAAAGTGATGTAGCAAACCAACTGGTTAAAGGTAGCTTCTGATTGTTGACAGAAATGTTTTTAAACAGTTGGTTGTAGGCGTGCTTCTCCACCCTGCCTACTGCTACCTAAGCAACCGGCCTGCAATGTTGTTATCAGTCAGCTGGACAAGCTTTCTGAACATGTGACCTGGGCGGGGATCACGAATATAGTCGAACCTGTCCCCCATAATAAAGGCTAGTGTTCGCCTATACAGGGATCGGCAATAGGCGACCTCGAATTATTTATTTTCGCCCACCAAAGTTGTTAGTAAAAAAAACAAATATATATACACTACCGGTCAAACGTTTTAGAACACCTACTCATTCAATATTTTTTTCTTTATTTGGACTATTTTCTACATTGCATAATAATAGGGAAGACATCAACACTATGAAAACGTTTGACCGGTATATATATATATATATGTTCGACCGGTATATATATATACCTCCCCACACACACACTAAATTTACATTGGGGGTTTCGAATTAGAGCATAATATTGTCAAGACACATTGCAGAAAAATAACATGATCATAGCTGTGGGTCTGTGACCTGTAATCGATTAAACATTGCCCTCTGCTGGGTAAATATTGGGATTACATATTGCAAGCAGTTCTTCAAATTGACCTTATTAAGAGAGCACTGTATCCTACTACATGTCTATCATCATGCTAGCCTTTGGAAGAGAGTATATAGGATGAATGCGTCATAGGCCCTATATACGTCCCAATTAATCACATTCTTTCCAATGAATAGAAGTCTAGATAAATGCAGTCTAATAATAGTTTCACATAAACTCAAATCAAATGTTATTTGTCACACGCTTTGTAAACAACAGGTGTAGACCAACAGTGAAGCGCTTACTTACGGGCCCTTCACTTAGCAGCAATGCAGAAAGAAAGAAAATAGAGGAATAATAGAAAGTAAAACACATAATAATAAAACAAATAATACACAATGAGTAACGATATACCCGGGGTACTAGTACCAAGTCAATGTGCAGGGGTACGAGGTAATTGAGGTAGATATGTACATATAACTAGGAATAAAGTGACATATAATGAACAATAGTATATACTACATGTACATACAGTTTGTGTGATGACCAGGTATAATTAGACCCAGGAACATGTACGATACATGACGAGGGCTAACAGATATCACACACACACAAACTGTGAATGAGAAACCCTGCTCTATGTATTTTAGTGTAAACAGCAACCCCATGAACAGAGACAGTATATTATTATATGCATTGAACTGTATTCTGGAAGGTTCAATAGGTATTTCTAAGTGTCAAGCTTATCATGTTTGGGCATCTGACCTGCCGGTGGGTCTACAGCAGTGTTGGTGTGGCTCTGGGTAAATCCACAGGAGCATCCCACCTGAATACATGCCGAATAGGGCTTCATGCAAAGAGATATGTTAGTGTGGATATTGGAACCGAGCCATACAGTCTCAGGCTTGTTGCGTTGCCACTATTGATGTGTAATTATTCTGAACGCCCAAAATACAGCAAGTCATCCATATGGAGTTAGATTTGAACACAAGACTCGTAACAAACGTTTTATGAACCATGGAGAAATGTAGCCATAAAACAACATGTGCTTCTGTGAAAAATCTGATTGACCACATATTTCGTGAACAACGTTTCTGGGCGAGGCTGGATACCAGGAGGATCTGAGAATGACAGACTGTTGTTTAGTACAGTAGCCTACACACACACACCATTGTGTTCATATGGACAGATGGAGATAGATACAGTAAACCTACATGAGGTCAGATGAGATGGTATATTGACTCTAGAGAGTATTTTTGTACAGTAGTAAGGTGACAGGTCGTTGCATTTCCACAGCACAGCCTTTTGGGAAGGGAGATTTCACTGGAAATAACTAGGCCATGTCTCCATCTAATCACTTTCCTTACCGTTTTGAAGTAGGAAACCTAGAAGTATTTTATGCCATTGCCACCACATATGAAATGATCAAATCTATTCCATTTGATCTGGATTTGCCAAGACGTAAAACTATTGACGTAATCCTTTTGGATTCAATTCAATCAAATCCACAGATGTTGTATTTGTACAAGACCGTATGAATTTGGCCCTCAGTCAGTGGTCAGGTGCCTTGGTAATAGTAAACATATTGTGAAATATGTATCTCTTGCAGTAGCTGACAGCTAGCTGACATTCATTATGTTGGTATCAGAGACATGGGGGAACTTTAAGGAAATGACTCAGAACACAGAATGACACAGAACACATCAACAACAGCCATCTCATGATACTTTGTAGTGGTTAGAGCACCTACACAAAATAACCCCGTAATGCCAAAGTAGAATTATATATATATATATATATATATATATATATATATATATATATATATATATATATATATATATATATATATATATATATATATTACTAAACAATTAAATATGAAAAGCTGAAATGTCTTGAGTCAATAAGTATTCAACCCCTTTCTTATGGTAAGCCTAAATAAGTTCAGGAATAAGAATGTGCTTAAATCACAGAATACAGTAGGTTGCATGGACTCACTATGTGCAATAGTGTTTAATACTGTAGTGGGCTAAATCAGGGTCACAGTGATTATTGGTAGTCTTAAACAAATCTACATTGAAACAAAGTATATACCTCACAGACATGGTTATGGGCTTAAAAAAAAGTCACCTATACCATGTCAGATATAGAGTTGATGTATTACATTTTGATTTTGCATCCCAATATTACACTTTATATACATCACAGAAGACCGAAATATAACAAAATTGTAGAAACAATGTCATTTGTCTGTTTAAAAAATATATATATTAATAAAACTATAAATCATATTAATAACATTCCACCCATGAGGCCTGCAGGAAAGGGCTACAGTGATTTTTGAATGACTACCTAATCTCTGTACCGCACACATACAATTATATGTAAGGTCCCTTAGTTGAACAGTGAATTTCAAACACAGCGCATGCACGCTGACATGGTCGCCGGTTGTACAGTGTTTCCTCCGGCACATTGGTACGGCTGGCTTCGGGGTTAAGCGAGCAGTGTGTCAAGAAACAGTGCGGCTTGGCAGGGTCGTGTTTCGGAGAATGCATGGCTCTCCGCATTTGCCTCTCCCGAGTCTGTACGGGAGTTGCAGCGATGGGACAAGACTGTAACTACCAATTGGGTATCATGAAAAAGGGGTAAAAACGTTATAAATAAAGTTAAGCACAGACTAAATCCTAGAGGACAGCCTGGTTCAGTCTGCTTTCCAACAGACACTGGGAGACAAATTCACCTTTTGTCATGTGTGCTCCCTCTCCGGCCTCTAGGTCACCAGGCTACTCGTTATGTCGCACACCTGCCACCTTCGTTACGCGCATCTGCGCATCGTCAGACTCATCTGGACTCCATCACTTCCCTATATATCTCACTCCCTTTGGTTCCTTCCCCATGCGTCATTGTTTCGGTTTCTTGTTTTGTATTATGTGCCGTTTATTTTACTAAAAAACTCACTCCCTGAACTTGGTTCCCGTCTCAGTGCACATTGTTACACACATTGTTACACATTCCCTCACCTAAGGGAAGTGGGAATGTGGGAAGGACTTCGTGTCCGGGAGTTGCTACAGGCTTGCATGCCTCAGACAGATCGCCAGGCTCCCCAGCCTCCGCCTGTTCGTCAGGCTCTCAAGCCTCAGCTGGATCGCCAGGCTTCCCTGCTACAGCCGGATCATGCCTTCACTGGATCACCGGTTAATCGCAGGAAACCGGCGACAGGTTTCCTGCGCCTCAGCAGAGGTGATCGGTCCGTTCCTGATCTCGGGAATCGTCCCTTTGGTCGGCGTCTTGCAGCTGGAAGGGGGTACTGTCACGTGTGCTCCCTCTCCGGGAGGGAGCACACGGTATTTTCCACCATCATTTGCAAATAAATTCATTAAAAATCCTACAATGTGATTTTCTGGATTTTTTTTCTCATTTTGTCTGTCATAGTTGAAGTGTACTTATGATGAAAATTACAGGCCTCTCTCATCTTTTTAAGTGGGAGAACTTGCACAATTGGTGGCTGACTAAATACTTTTTTGCCCCACTGTATGTATCAAAAGTAAATGTAATTGCTCAAATATACTTAAACGTCAAAAGTCAAAGTATAAGTATAAATAATTTCAAATTCATTATATTACGCAAAACAGGTGGCACCATTTTCTTGTTTTGAAAATGTAATGATAGCCAGAGGCGGATGACCACATGTTCTCTTGATAAGTGCGTGAATTGGACAATTTTTCTGTTCTGCTAAGCATTCAAAATGTAACGAGTACTTTTGGGTGTCAGGGAAAATTAATGGAGAAAAAAGTACATTATTTTCTGTAGGAATGTCGTGAAGTAAAAGTGAAAGTTGTCAAAAATATAAATAGTTAAGTAAAGTACAGATACCACAAAAACCTACTTAAGTAGTATTTTAAAGAATTTGTACTTAAGTACTTTACACCACTGCCTACACCCTAGAAATAGCCTAAATATGACATACCCTAACTATGCTATTCTGGGGTGCCCAGGTAGCCCAGCAATTAAGAGTGTGGGGCCAGTAACTGAATGGTCTCTGGTTTGAATCCCGAGTCTGCAAGATGGAAAAATCTGGTCTTCTGCCCTTGAGCAAGGCAGTTAAACAACAACTGCGTCGTTGACATGGGATAAGGCAGCTCCTTGCACCTCTCTGATTCAGAGGGGTTGGGTAAAATGCGGAAGACGATGACATGGGATAAGGCAGCTCCTTGCTCCTCTCTGATTCAGAGGGGTTGGGTAAAATGCGGAAGACGATGACATGGGATAAGGCAGCTCCTTGCACCTCTCTGATTCAGAGGGGTTGGGTAAAATGCGGAAGACGATGACATGGGATAAGGCAGCTCCTTGCACCTCTCTGATTCAGAGGGGTTGGGTAAAATGCGGAAGACGATGACATGGGATAAGGCAGCCCCTTACACCTCTCTGATTCAGAGGGGTTGGGTAAAATGCGGAAGACGATGACATGGGATAAGGCAGCTCCTTGCACCTCTCTGATTCAGAGGGGTTGGGTAAAATGCGGAAGACGATGACATGGGATAAGGCAGCTCCTTGCACCTCTCTGATTCAGAGGGGTTGGGTAAAATGCGGAAGACGATGACATGGGATAAGGCAGCTCCTTGCACCTCTGATTCAGAGGGGTTGGGTAAAATGCGGAAGACGATGACATGGGATAAGGCAGCTCCTTGCACCTCTCTGATTCAGAGGGGTTGGGTAAAATGCGGAAGACGATGACATGGGATAAGGCAGCTCCTTGCACCTCTCTGATTCAGAGGGGTTGGGTAAAATGCGGAAGACGATGACATGGGATAAGGCAGCTCCTTGCACCTCTCTGATTTAGAGGGGTTGGGTAAAATGCAGAAGACACATTTCGGTTGAATGCATTCAGTTGTGCAGCTGACTAGGTTTCCCCTTTCCTCATTTAGTTATATACTGAGGAAATCCTTACTTTAGGTGTTTTCTCCTTCAAGGAGTGTTTACCGTAGCACCACTGTTTGATTTCGGGGGTTTTGGCAGCTCACAACAGAACAAGGAGAGGAAAAGGAACATTTCCTTAGAATGGGAACCCTTGTTTCAGTTCTGCTTCTGTTTTTTTAAAGGGAAGGACTGCTTCTAAAATGGGG
Organism: Oncorhynchus keta; assembly: GCF_023373465.1. Classification (NCBI taxonomy): domain Eukaryota; kingdom Metazoa; phylum Chordata; class Actinopteri; order Salmoniformes; family Salmonidae; genus Oncorhynchus; species Oncorhynchus keta. The sequence continues at coordinate 15,609,434 of NC_068436.1, forward strand.
ATATGAGGATGTGTTATGGAACAGATAGTTCTGTTTTGGTTCTGTGATGGTAAGAGAAGGCCGGGAGGAAGGCCCTACTGCCAAGCAGAAAGCAGCTCTCCACGATCAACTCAACCATGAAGGGTTTAACTTGACTGGGACTGAGAGTGAAGCTTGAAAGCCTCAATCCCTGATGTCTGCTTGACAGTAAAAAACATTGAAGAAATCCCCATCTCTGTCAGGAGAGCTTGTCTCAGTAGGAGATGGAAGTCTAAGCCATTTAAACTGACAACTATTTCAGTAATGGGATTAAAAAATCTAACTAACTGGTTGGATTACTTTAGAAAAATGTGTTATTTATTTTTGTGTAGCATAACATTTAATCAACTCTACACATAAACCTAATCCAATTATAAATGAATTTGCCCCTCTGCCCACTAAATGGCAGAAAGGTAAGCCTCACTTGAATCCTGCCCTAAATTTAAGGTGCTTTTGAGCATTATCAGAATAAAAGTTGAGGCTAAAAACACAAGAAGTTTTGCAGATGAAACAGGGTGAAACTAAGAGGGACTTTTCGATCTAGTGGAAGAGTATCTTTAGGAAAGAAATGAGAACAGAGTAAACTTCAGTTGGAAATTGGATCTTGTGAACTCAAGTACACGTATTTAGGGGGTCCCTTTGAGTCGGCATTATGTCAGTGGGTTTGTTTGTTAGTCCTAAATGTCAAGTTTCCATTCCCCAATTCTGTGGATGAAACTGTTCCTCCAGACTATGTACACAAACACTGACTGAACAGAGCCCCTGACATAGCCCCACTGTGGTTACTGGTGAATAGGTGGAAGGTCAAAACAAATAGTGCACTATGCACATCTGCTTGTCCCTACCTTCAGCCTCAGTCTAAACCAACAACAACAGAAAGTGTAGTGACATCGGTCTCATCTCTGCAGCTCCGAGTTTACTTAATGTGGTCTGTCGAGAGAAAGTCGAGCAACCTCAGACAAGGTCTCCCACGCGTCGATGGAATCTGTGAATCCTTAAAGTGCAGTCAGTTTAGCAAAGCTACACACACACACACACACACACACACACACACACACACACACACACACACACACACACACACACACACACACACACACACACACACACACACACACACACACACACACACACACACACACACACATATATATATATAAACAAGCACAGTTAAGTACAGGCCTTTAGCAGACCATGGACCACATACTGTAGACGAAGAGACGTTGTGGAATATAAACCATTTCTCTCTCCATCAACTCCCACATATTTACCACATATTTGTTTGTTGACACACAAGCATTTGTTGACTCATGTCTGACAGGTTTGTGGGTGTGTGGTGTTGAAGGAACTGATGTTTTAAACTGGATATTATTTTCGTGTACCTTTTCAGCCCTCTGACTAACTGGGAATTTACAAATTCAACGTTTTCATTCTTAAACACCCCCTTCTCAAGTTTTTAAGAAATCCCAAATGTGTGTGGCATGTCATTGTAAATCCCCTATAGGCTACCCACTGGACATAGGTGTAAGTTATGGCAATTGTATTTGCTTATAAAATTGCTTTGATGATATTTGAATTAAAGAAAAAAGTACAGATGAAAGAAACCATGGAAACCATTACAATTGATCCACTAATTGGTAACAGGTGGCAAAAACAACAAATGCAAGAGAGAGAGAGACGGCAGTGACAGCTTTGCTCCTGAAGACAGCTTCGACACCTGGTATTTGTAAACATTAGCCAAGTCATATCGATGAACAACTTTAGTCATTTGAATTCCTACTTTATTACCACGTAGGGCCTAGGCTATAATTATGCAACCACCTCCCACAAAGTTGACGTAACGATGTGGCCACTCTATGACGCGTGTTGTTGATACGGAGCTGTGCGGTAGCGGCGGTAGAGAGTAGGTTGCATTAAATGACATTGTTGTTCGATGTGGAGGCAGGCGGCATACATATATGTTGGATAGTATGTTGTAAATAGCGTAATGGATATAACGTGCTTGTGGGTACATTATTTAGCGTCCAACCATCGCTTATTCTGAAATATCTGGCGACCGATAAACGAGGACTCGTCGGCGGCAGCGATATCTACCTGACAGCGGTTACAACACAGACAATAAACAACAAAGACCGAACCGAAGTGTCGCTCTCAGATCCATCCCTACAGAAATCTGTAAGATTCGGTTGTTTTAATGCGATACCCGCGTTATTGTGCCACCTAGTGATTGAGATCCACTGAGTGTATTGCACACAATTTTTTGCATGATGTTTGGAGAGCGTATTTTATTTTTGCGTGTTTTTAGCGAATAAATAGGGTCTTTATGCTGTCATAGTTGTATACCTACACTGCAACCAAGTTGTCGTTGTCCAATTGTACGCGTTATTCGGTGGACCTGCATCGAGTCTCAGCCACTGGACTGACCGAATCAGCATTCCAGTTCATTTGACAGGCACCGCCTGAATCAACTGGATTTGATGTGCTTTTAGAATCAACTGGACGAGGATGTGGGTGCACCCTGAAGAGGTGTTGCAGGCGGGTGCGCTGTGGATAACCGAGCGAGCAAATCCCTATTTCATCCTCCAGAAACGCAAGGGCCACGGGGACGGCAGAGGAGGACTAGCGGGTGAGATACATATAACTGTCTCTGCTCTGCGTCTCTCTCCCAGTCTCCAAATCATAGATTATTGTAGCCAAGCATAGCTCAACTCCACGAATGTTTCATCGTCGAGTTCAGATATACGTGGCTAGGATTATTTAACGCTATTACAGCTGGTGTGCAAGCAGTGCCAAGACAAATGATTGTCCCCTGGCCGGGTCTCTCGCTTGGTTTGGGAGATTATTCATGCCTCACAGATGTTTAGTAATGGAGAGAAGATTGCATGCGTAGTGAGGGATTGGGGTCAGGTCACTCGGGTATCAAAGGGATGACAATGGCATGAGGGGATGTAGACCTGTATGAATGAATAGACACGTGACCCTAATAGCCCCTACTACTATAGTTTATTTATTTAACTAGGCATGTCAGTTAATAACAAATTCTTATTTTACAATGATGGCCAAACCCTCCCATAACCCGGATGACGCCCAGCGTGCTGCCCTATGGGACTCCCGATCACAGACGGTTGTGATGCAGCCCAGGATCGAACCAGAGTCTGTAGTGACACCGCTAGCATTGAGATGCAGTGCCTTAGGCCGCTGTGTCACTCGGGAGCTACTATAACTAGACACATGCAGGTGTGATTTTATCTGAATGAGGTTTTAGGCTCAGAATAGTCATAGGGCCATTGTTGTACGTTAATGGACCTCCTCCCATAGAACAACATACAATGGAGCTAGTGGGCATTCAGCAGCTAATGTACCCTATTGATCAGCATCCCAAGATCTGGGCTATTTATGTAGGCCTTGTACTTTAGGTGATCCTGGAAAATTGTAACTAATATTGTTGCAAAGAGTAAGCCTTCTAAATACCCATTAAAGCATTAATAAAACAAGGAAAGAAATGCATAGATTTGTTAAATAGATAATCATTGACTGTGCTTAGTTCACTCCAATTGTAATCTCATTAGGCTACTAGCTAGCTAACATAAGGCTGGACACATCTCCCCTGACAGGGAAGACAAATTCCAGCACTTGGGACCGTTAAAAAGCTCCAATAAATGGAAATGAACCTGTGATTGATTAGAGCCCAGCACGCCCAGGGAATGTTAAAATGGCTGGTGATGTGTCATACCCCATACTGAATTTTGAATGCCACCGAGACAACCCATACACAAGGAGACACGCAGAGCAAAGGCACACTCTTTCTTCCCGGCAGGAGTAGTACATGCTGAATCATCTCTCCCTCTCCTTTCTCTACTCATCTCCTCCTCTACTACTTCACTCACTCCATCCAAATTAGTCCACAGTCACTAGGAGGACTGCTACATCAGGGAGGAGCAATCATTTTAGGACCATAGGTGGTGGCGACTGTGTCTACATCTGAAATGGTGCACTATTTCCTATGTAGTGCACTACTGTTGACCGGGGATCTGGTCAAAGGTAGTGCATTATGTAGGGAATAGGGTGCCATCCCAATCAGGCTGACCTGGATTCAGTCTGTCTGTTGAATTCATCGCAACTGAGAATCCAAAAATATGAAAATGGGTTACGAATGATGCTACCTTGTTAAAAAAAGTCATGATCAGTTGAAATTCAGTCAGGTTCACTATAGGTACAGTAGATTCAGTCCAAGTCTTTGACTCTGAGCCATAGAGATGACTCTGTATGAATATATCTATAGCCCTCTCTATACAGTATCTATGTAGCCCTGCTTTGACTAGACTGCCCGTCGCAGTCATGGTGAGTCAAAGAGAGTTGAACTGTGTGCTGCTGTCCTCAGTGCCAGTCAGTCACTCCCTCTTCAGTGTCAGCTAGTCAGTAATGAATATGACAAGGGGAGACAAAATGCCCTGCAAGTATCTCACTTCATTGGTCAGCAACAAGACATTTCTCTGACATTTTACTGAAGGACGGAGATATAATTTTTCCCCGCATGCCAGCGACTGAAAGTTAGCCCCCGAAACAACACTCTGCCTCTCCCTATTGTCTCGGGATAGCGACACAAAGCGTGCGGTGGTGATATGTGATGATGTCATTGTTATGTGAATACTGAGCGGACCGTGTGGTGTGCCAGTTGGCCTGCTGAGGAGAAGAGAGAGCCTGGGCACAATGACTGGCACTGCCCAGTAAACACCCATTTTCAGCGGGCAGAGAAAGCCAAGCGAGCACCTGGTCCTCCTGGGGCATATGGAAGGGCACCAGGGCCAACGCTTTTTGATTTATAGCCATATTTATGAGGCTACTTGATATGAGGAAAAGTCAACATTATAATTTTTTTTATTTAATTGATTTATAGAGACTGAGAAACAGAAAATATAGTACAGTTTCATTATAGATGACTAGTTCCCCTAAAATCAATCTTAAGTCCTAAGATTTGAAAAATGTCAAGCTTCAATTGTGAAGTGTTGACGATGGTAATTCGGTAGATGCTTATTATTGTTCTATTTCCCACTTGTACAATTGTGTATTAATACGCAGGTGAATTGGAAATGTTTGTTTTTGCATATCCCCACTCTCCTTGAGACTCCCTCTGAGAGTGGTGTCTCTGCCAGGGTCTGCCATTATCTACAGCGACACTGGAGCAATTTGGGCTAAATGCTTTGCTCAAGAGCACATGGGCAGATTGTTCACCTTGTCAGTTCGGGAGTTAGAACTAGCGACCTTTCGGGTGCTGGTCCAATGCTGTAACCGCTAGGCTACCTTCCACCCCAAATGTTGAATTGGAGCTTATTCACCTGATACTTTCAATGCAAAACATAACACTATCCAAGGGACAATAAGCCAACCTATATTACCTAACATTTCACAATAGTGTGACATTTTGGAGTTGTATGACCTGAAACTCTACTAGGCCTACATGTGTTGGGTGACTAACATCACGTAGACCTGATGACATCGCCCTCAATAGACACTTGGACTAGACTTCTAACCATCGACCTCTTTGATCATCGAACATTACCCACACAATCATCTGCTGCTTTACGTCACCTATCTATCTTATCTGGTGACCTCTGACCTGGAGGTACACATTGAGGCTTGGGAAAGAAGAAAAGGAGTAACACTACAGCTGTGTTACAGGGGGTTAGGTTAGAGAAACATGACTTAAAATAACATGTATGGTGTTACTTCGTATCAGGTTCTTGTTATTTGAAACAATATTGATTCTCAGCCAGTGGGGTGATTAGGTGCAGTGTCAGTACTTGGGAGAATATAGACCAGTGTTTCCGCTGTAGTCATTTTGCTGTGGTGCTGCTCCACAGCAAAATCATTACTGCCACGTCCCAAAAAATATGGAACATGAGAAATATTTCTGCCAATGCTAGAACTGTCCACATGTACTTTTCCTCTGCAAACAAACAAGTCATGAATATAAAAATCGGGTAACCCCATAATATAATTGTTCGTCTTTTATAGTCGGCTTGTTTTTCTGTGTTCTATGCAAGATAAATATTATTCTTGTGGCACATTCAAGTTACAAGTGCCATAAGGAGGGAAACATGCATTCTGACAAGCAGTCGATGCATGTGTATTTCTCAACTCCTAAATATGCACGAACTGCACCAGGCAGTTTTTAGTGCATGGGGGATATTTGGGATAAATGTAACACTGGTCAATTGTAGGATAGTTTTGAGGTAAAACACCACCCTACCTCAAGTACAGGTGTGTGTGTGTTACCCTGGGTTACCCTACCAGGTAGCTAGCTCTACACTATATTCACTGTGTTTATGCATAATAACTAGTTAAAATAATTTGCTAATGATTAGCCAAATAGGTTAACTGCAGACAGGCTGAAGCATGGGACTACCTATTTATTTGCTCTTCTCTGCATCAGTTGGGCTTCAAGTGATAATGCGTATTGCTAATAGCATACCTGATAATATGGACCATGCATAGACTATATGCATTGTCCAATATGTCATAATGTTTTTTCCGAAATAATTTTACATGTGTTATTGTGCTAAATTCTGGATGTGGAAGTTATATTTTAGATGGTGTCGGGATAATTGTATTTTATGTTCATTTTTGGAGTAGAAAGTCCGTTTTTTAATTAGTCACCAGTACTGAGCTTCTCAGTCCTCCATAAAAAATATCTGACAGGGAACTCAGACCCCCAAAGCAAGGGTGGGACCCTTCCTTCAATCCCCATCGGAACTTCCCCTCCACTGCTATACATTTTTCCAAATGAAACACTGAAATAGACCCAACAGAAAGTAGGATGAGACCGATGAAAAGGAGAGGAGAACCGATTGCTTTTGCTCAAAAATGTTTTTTTTTCCACTCAAGAGTGGAAAGTAGGAACTAGCCGTCTCAACTGAACAGAGAATGGAGCTTTTCTAAGTAACAATAGGCAGCCCAGCTTCTGACCTTGTTTCCTGGCTTCTCCAATCTATAAAAAGTCCAAAACATCACATGATGCTGGTCTGTTCTCCAGTCTACTGTATGTACACTCGGGCTCGTTTCTTTCCATCCCCATCCACAACAAAGGAAGCATTTCTCATAATATATGACATTTAGCTGACGCTTTTATCCAAAGCGACTTACAGCCATGTGTGCATACATTCTACGTATGGGTGGTCCCGGGAATCGAACCCACTACCCTGGCGTTACAAGCGCCATGCTCTACCAACTGAGCCACAGAAGGACCATACATCATTGGAGCTTAGTTTCTCTACATCTTGTTTTTCTCTCTGTGTGTGTGTGTGTGTGTGTGTGTGTGTGTGTGTGTGTGTGTGTGTGTGTGTGTGTGTGTGTGTGTGTGTGTTAGTTACGCATGGGGTGTTGAAAGTACATTCAAATGTATAGGAACATATAGTCAAAGACAATTGTGTGGTTTCCCAAAGTTCATGTTATGGATTAAAGGGTCAACACTAGGCTAAAGGTCTGGGGTCCGCCTTCTCTTCACCATTACAAAACACCACAGTACAGTAGCTCATGTTAACTCTTGTTATTATAGCATGGTGGAGGATCATGTGTTCTGAGGGGGAAAGCAGGGAAAGTAGCCCTCTGATTAAAACAAGTAATATTGTCACGATGTAGGGTGCACTAATTCCTTCTTCATAAAATACTGTGCATACTAATCCTCTCCATTGCTGTTTATCTTAACTGTTCAACTTATTTGGAGTGAGAGGTTTGAGCTGTAGGTTGCATGCAGTGGCAGAAGTCACAGGATGTTGTGGGTCTCACTCCTCAGTGGTCTCTTTTGTTGTGTTTGACCCCTGTGCTTCCTGTGTTAACCCCTAACACACATCCCTGCAACACCGCTGGGTTCAGGTCATGCCCTGCCTATCCAACTGAGAGGTGCTTCACAGATATTTGTTCAGTGTTCTGCAACTCCATGTCTTGAGGTAACCCCCATGGTTGCACATTTTGTTCCAGCCCAACTAGTCAACTCATCATGTTCTTTGCTGAATGTGGTGTCAGTGCTGGGCTAGACCAAAGATATGCAACCATGGGGGTGCAGAACTGGACTTAACACTGTTCAACAGAAACAACCGATTGAAGTTTGAAACTGAAAATGTCCTTTTATGCCCACAACATGTTTGCCAGAAAGGCCCAGATCCTGTATCCTTGCATTAGCCAGTCCCAAGTAACAACAACAGCTTTGGTGTCTGTGCTAACCCTTTGAAATGGAGGCTAACACACAAACCTTTTGCATATCGGCCAAGCTGTTCTGTTCTCTCCCATCTAGTTTATTTTCTATTTCCTTGATTTTGTACTGTATCTCTGTTTTTGTTCTGCGTTGTCATTGCAGTTAACACTTAAAACAAATAAATATAACTGTACAGTAACCTTATCAATGGTGACTAATGTGAAGATACAGTTGAAAGTGTGTCTGTTGGGTTTTGTTCACGGTGAGTGCAACTACAGGTATAGGCCTAGTTCAGATGGGAAATCTCAAGCCCTTACACTTGTCAGAACCAACGGCCATATTGTATACGACCATCCAGTGTGAAACCTGATTTGCCCTAACTGCCTCTTAACGGCCCACTCTGATATTTACAGACATTTTTTATCATATTCAATATGTGTTAATGATAGATAATTAATATATTTGCCTTTTATAATTATTTAAGCACTTCTCATTGAATTCGTCCTAACCTTTTATTGCGCCCTGCATAGGATTAAAAGAGGGAGAACAGGAGGGAGAGAGAAATGGAGCCCCAGAGATGTAATTGTGTTCAGATGTCTTCATTAGAAAAGCTAGTGGAGATGAGTGGTGTCCCAAAAGTCCTCCAGCAGACATTATGTATTGAGGGAAGAATAGATGAGTGGTGTACCAGAAGTCCTCCAGCAGACATTATGTATGGAGGGAAGAATAGATGAGTGGTGTCCCAGAAGTCCTCCAGCAGACATTATGTATGGAGGGAAGAATAGATGAGTGGTGTCCCAGAAGTCCTCCAGCAGACATTATGTATGGAGGGAAGAATAGATGAGTGGTGTCCCAGAAGTCCTCCAGCAGACATTATGTATGGAGGGAAGAATAGATGAGTGGTGTACCAGAAGTCCTCCAGCAGACATTATGTATGGAGGGAAGAATAGATGAGTGGTGTCCCAGAAGTCCTCCAGCAGACATTATGTATGGAGGGAAGAATAGATGAGTGGTGTACCAGAAGTCCTCCAGCAGACATTATGTATGGAGGGAAGAATAGATGAGTGGTGTCCCAGAAGTCCTCCAGCAGACATTATGTATGGAGGGAAGAATAGATGAGTGGTGTACCAGAAGTCCTCCAGCAGACATTATGTATAGAGTGAAGAATATCATCCAGACTGGCTGTTTTGGTTTCTCTTGCTCCCTTTCTGCATGTCTGTCTCTCTCCCGGTCTGTCTCTGTCCCCCTCTCTCCCCATATCGCTCTTTTCGTCTATCTCGGTCTGTGTGACTGGCAAGAAGCTGTCGTGGCAATGGTAAAATTCCCGCACCGGGAATAAAGTTTCAGGGCGACTGTGGAATATGGCAGCCAAAAAGCTTCTTTCTATCAAAGGTTGAGTTTGTTGGAAAAGGAGTGTCATTTCCACTCAAACTTTGATGACATGTTAGACCCCAAGGCATAAAAAAACGACAACAGAAGGCCTTCAGCAAGACTAGCGTATTCATCACTTCAGATGTTTTTCCTCCACTCTTTCTTTTTGGGGAATTGTGGTACCAGTTTCTTCTGATTTTATGATCTTGTGGTTTACAATAGACAGTAGCTAGACACTAGTCATGTATTATTACTGTATCAGAGATAAGAAGCATTAGTAATAAAACAACTCTTTAAAAAGAGACGGGAGTTATTGGCTTCTTTCAGCTGTCATGAGTCCATAATCTGTCCATCTTATCTCTCCACTTCCCTCATTCATTAGATTATAGGGGATTCATCCCTCGTTCATTAGATTATAGGGGATTCGTCCTTTTTATTCCAGGTGACTTTACTCTCACCTTCTCTCCGCATCGATCTGTCACATGGGAAATCTGAGCTCTGTGCCATCTGCCCATCCACCCCACTTTGATACCAGATTCACACATTAGTGCCAACCTGAACCGTACTGTGCTGGCTGGGATATTTCTTCACTGTGTCTTTTCCAGCACAGTTCCAGCAACTATGGTGGATGTGTAACCAGGCCAGCCCAGACCCCATCCACTAAATGTATCAGAGTAGGTGTGCTGATATAAGATCAGGTCCCCACCTGTCCATATAAACCCATCTAATTACGATCTAAAAGGCTAAACCGATCTGAGTTCAGCACTCCTACTCTGAGATGCTTTGTAGATACGGGCACAGTCCTGGGTTGTGTGGCTCAGTTTGGTCCTCTAATATAAATTGGGCATGAAGCAGTCGACAGGAAAGCCACAGCTGCCCGTCAGCCCTAAATACCCCTTCCTCCTCCCTCTATTTCATAAGTGGTGATCTCATCGCCGGAGGGGCATAAGTGGTCTAACAAGGGTTAATGTCCCAGAACGGTCTGCTGTCTCACATGGTGGAGGGGGCTGCTTTGTTACGTGTCCGAAATGGGCTAAAACAGAAACTCTTTTGCTGGGTTTTTGCTTTGAAGTCATTTTTTTAGGGGGAGGATTCATGACTTGTTTGTATTTGCATTTTAAGTTCTTGGATCACTTACAGGTTTTATTTTCCATCCTCAAGACAATCAATGCATTATCTGTTCAACGTCCAAACAATGTTGTATAGACGATCATGATATTCCCATAGTGTCTCCCTCCCTAACCCACGGTATTCCCTGCTCCTCCCACCGCAGGTCTGTTGGTGGGAACACTGGACGTGGTGCTGGACTCCAGTGCTCGAGTGGCCCCCTACAGAATCCTTTACCAGACACCTGACTCCCTAATCTACTGGATCATTGCTCATGGTGTGTACTGTGTGTGTCTGTGTCTAGTTCTCTCTCGCTCTTTCTTTCTCTCCCCCCTCCCCTTTGCACACAAGGCCCTCTCTTCCTGCACCATGTTCTCACTTCCTGCTAATGCCAAGCATCACGTCATGGCCCACTGCTCTTAAAGGGCTAGACTGGGGGGAAACGGATACCAGGAATGGGAATCGATGGTGATTCGCTCAAAATATGAGGGGCTGTCATGCTTTTTAAAAGTGTATTAGCTAGCATGGTAAATCTTACATTACATCTGCTGACTTCATCTGTTAACACTCTCTCTTTGCATGTTAAAGGGTTAACCACCCTAATGTCCTATATGGAAAAGCTAAAAGGTTAACTCAGGGCTGTAAATGTAAGATACTGACACGATCTCAACCAACTAGGCTATCTCATCACACCTCTTTTGGCTAGTTACAATGGTTTGTGACATCACAGAAACCCCAATCTTCACCTTCCTCTTTCCTTGAGCAGTTATGTCACACAAATAATTTATTACTCTGGAGGAGCCACAATGCAATCCCACGGACCCATGACAAGCGGACGAGAAAGGAAGGATTTATTTTTTTAAGAGGGATCATTGTGTAAGTAAAGAGAGGCTTCAGAACTATACTCCCCAGACGTAATGAACAATGGCTCTGTTTTTAAATGAACTGAGATGGTGGATCGAAAAGTCTGTCGTGTTGGAGGACTTTGAATAGTGTGTGACTACGAGCATGTGTATTTGCCTTAGTGAGTGCTCCCATATGGAAAAAGGAGTAGGGGAAAGAAACAGGAGAGAAGACCCTCTCTGAAATGGAAGCCCCTGAGAATAAGACTCCTGAGGGCTGGCCTTGAAATGGCAACCACTCCTCCCTCCCCTCTCCCTATCCGCCCATCCTCCAGCACAGAGGGAGCGTGGAGCAGTCTGTCTGCCAGACGTCATCGCTAATGTAGCTAAGAGATGAGCAGCAGTGGGCTACTTATAGGGAGATGGATGACGGATGAGGCCTCTAACGATAGTGGACACTGAGGTTTCTGTGCTACCAGGCTCTGCCTTGACTGGCTCTTAGATTTCACTAGCGCTAAGTAGCTGCTAACAAGTAGCCACAGTAGCACCAATAGGGATTTGCCTGCCAATACTATTAAAAATTCTCCCTGAATTTAAGGTGTGCTGTATTGCAGGGCATTATTATTTCACCTTTTTAAATAGGATCGTAACATATCTGAAGCTAATTAGCCAATAGCGCGCTAGCCATGAGCTTATCGCCATATGTGTGGTAGTAAATGTAGGCCGAGCAGAGGGGATGGCCAAGTAATGTCAGTGGCTGGGCTGTCTAGATTTAATCAAACTTTATTCATATAGCACATTTCTTACAGGATGTGTTTCAAAGTGATTAACAAATAAAAGGTGAGAAAGATAAAAACAGGTTTTCTAGACAAATAACTAAGACAATACATTTTTTTCAAGAAAACTTAAAATAACAGTACACATGAGACTAATGCATTAAAATACATGTGATTATATATGGGAATAGGGTTATTTTAATCATAAGTGAAAGCATGTCCAGAGGCTGTTCTAAGGCCAGGACCACCAAACGTTGTGGTTCTGAGTGACCTTTGGAACAGCTGAAAGGCCAGTGACAGAGGATCAGAGGGACAACCCGGCACATATGCTTTTAAGATATCAGACATGTATTCAGGTGCAAACCCACGTAGTGCTTTAAAAATCAATAAAGCAATTTTAAAATCCACTCTAAAACTAACTGGCTTACCAATGCAGTGACTTTAAAATAGGTGGTGTGTATGTGCTCTCCTCCTGGCCTTTGTAAGCACACGTGCTGCTGCATTCTGAATGAATTAAAGCTGGCCAATGTTTTTTTGTTGAGGGGGGAGACCAGACCGGATTGCATTGCAATAATCAAGCCTGTCAGTAATAAAAACATGCATTAGTCAGTGTGGGCTTGACAGAGGAATGGTCACACTTTGACAATATTTCTAAGCTGATTTGGTCACAAACAGCCTAGTGGTTAGAGTGTTGGGCCAGTAAACGAAAGGTGGCTAGATTGAATCCCCGAGCTGACAGGGTAAAAATCTGTTGTTCTGCCACTGAACAAGGCAGTTAACCCACTGTTTCTAGGCTGTCATTTTAAATAAGAATTTGTTCTTAACAGACTTGCCTTGTTAAATAAATGTAACAAAAAAAATATATATATATATATATATTTATTTTTTTAGGTCAGTCTAAAAGAACACCTAGGTTTATAGCCTGGTGGGTTGTGTCTAGTAGTCTTGACTAGCTGTCTGAACAGCTGGTTACTGCTGTCTGTACTGTCTCCCCTCGTCTGTCTGTCACTGATCCTGAATCATGTACCTCCATACTACTTAGTATCCAGAAGAGTAGGTTAGGATTCCAAGTATGCTACACATGTTCAATTTGCATACAATTGTAAGAATGATTAAGAGCGTCTCAGTCGACATGCTGTAATGTCTCAAAGAAAATGAGGAATGGGTGAAACTCCATGCCTCCACATTCTTCTGGGAGCCTCTTGTAATCAAGTTCCCTGATGCACCCCTGTCTCCTCCTCCGTCTCTTCTCCCCTCCCTCGTTCCATAGGGTGCTCCCGTAAGGAGATCACAGAGCACTGGGAGTGGCTGGAGCAGAACCTCCTGCAGACACTGTCCATCTTTGAGAACGAGAATGACATCACTACCTTTGTCAAGGGCAAAGTTCAGGTACTGTTTAGGGTATATATGAGTCACTTAGCAGATGCTTGTCTCTAAAGAAACAGTATGGACTTCTCTGGGATTTGGAAGGTGGGTTGTGTTTAGAGCGGTTGCATGGTGGGGTTTGTGGAGTTTCACAAATCTTTGTAATGGTGTTTGTGACAATAGCAATGGTGGTTGTCAGCAATTAATTTTGACAGTTTTGACATTGAAACGTATGACGTTTGACTGTGACATGTTCGTCATGCCAGGTGTAATATTAGTCTAGCATGTAGTCAAACTAGTATTGTCAAAATGACTCCTGCCAGGGGCAAAATAACGAAGCCCGGCTGTATTTATTTATTATAACCTAAGAACAGGTCCAGCTCCTGACACAGCCTCTAAACCAGGTTCTGTATTTATCTGTATGGTGATGAAGTAGTTCTTACTCAATGAATAGATTACAAAAGCTAGCCAGATAAGATTTATTTAGTTCTCTCACTTTGTCTGCCACTCACTCTCTCACTTTCTAGCTATCTCTATTTGAAAATGAATTGTTCAACTTTTATTGATTGTCTCTCAAAGTCCTTCACTCCCTCTATTGGTCTCTTGCCCCCAGGGTATTATCGCCGAGTACAACAAGAACCACGACGTGAAGGAGGATGATGACACTGACAAATTCAAGGAGGCCATCTGTACGTTCCGTAAGCTGTTTGGCATGCCTGAAGAGGAGAAACTGGTCAACTACTACTCCTGTAGCTACTGGAAGGGCCATGTGCCCCGGCAGGGCTGGCTCTACCTCAGCATCAACCACATCTGCTTCTACTCTTACCTGCTGGGGAAAGAAGGTAGGGACCACTGGCATGCTGGCACAGGTACACACACCATTGCATACCTGGTTAGTCCTACCTACTGATTATGCATAGCTTTTGAAGACCCTTCAGAAGTCCCAAAAATAGTACAACCCCTTGATATTTTTCTGGGTGGATACGTCATTTTTAAGATGAAGTGATGTATATTTCAAACTATCAGCTCTTATGCAACTCAAAAATATATAAATGCAACCATCTGTCTTCAATCTCTTTCTCTCACCCTCTTTCTTCCCCCCTCACCCTCTTTCTTCCCCCCTCTCACCCTCTTTCTTCCCCCCTCAGCCAAGCTGGTGATCCGCTGGGCCGACATCACCCAGCTGGAGAAAAGCGCCACACTCCTCCTCCCCGATGCAGTCAAGGTGAGCCTTGTAAATCATATAAACTATACTGCATGTTACCATCGCTTTAACGTCTCTTTATCCATCCCTACACCCCTCTAACCTTCATTCATGCTTCCATTCCTCGGGCCAAGGTGAGCACGCGGGTGGCTGAGCACGTTTTCTCGGTCTTCCTCAACATCAACGAGACCTTCAAGCTGATGGAGCAACTGGCCAACATTGCCATGAGACAGCTCCTTGACAACAAGGGCTTTGAGCAGGACCGCTCTCTGCCCAAACTCAAGAGGAAGACACCCAAAAAGGTGTCTGCCCTGAAGAGGTGAGGTTTGGTGGAGGGGATTCTGGGGAGGTCTGGAAAGGTTTGGTGAAGTTCTGGGGAGGTTTGGTGAGGCTGGATGTTGTAGTTGAGAGATTTCTGTTGGTCTCCCCTCAATAGGATCAGTTGATAGTTGCGGAGGATTGGTTTCTGGGGAGATGCAGTAAGTTTAGTCATTTATAATGCTGCACAAAATTCTTTGCTGCGGGTGACCTATAACCATTCTCAACCATTCCATGTGGTTGCAAGGCGCTGTAAGTTTTACACAGTTCAATAAACAATATGCCAATACTTAACTAAATGACTACATAAGACCACCAACAAACAACAAAAGGAAAGGAGAGGAAAGATATGTATAGTCTTGTTCCAACGTGCCTGGAGGACAACCAGCTGAGGAGGCATTAGTAGTATATTTAAACTGGGTTCCTTTCTAGTAGTTTGGCTCAGACACTTTTGCATTCTTTAAATCTACAGCACGACTTTGTCAATCATTTTAGGTACATCTGAACTTTTACTGGCGCTACTAACTTTGAACACCCAAGCTTGCGTCATTAGCCCAAGACTTTCAAATGTATTTCCCTCAAGACAGATTCCAACTCTCTAACCACTACCCATACTGTTGCCCTATATAGATGTCTATTGTAGTAGGAACTGTTGCCCTATATAGATGTCTATTGTAGTAGGAACTGTTGCCCTATATAGATGTCTATTGTAGTAGGAACTGTTGCCCTATATAGATGTCTATTGTAGTAGGAACTGTTGCCCTATATAGATGTCTATTGTTGTAGTAACTGTTGCCCTATATAGATGTCTATTGTAGTAGGAACTGGTTGCCCTATATAGATGTCTATTGTGGTAGGAACTGGTTGCCCTATATAGATGTCTATTGTAGTAGGAACTGTTGCCCTATATAGATGTCTATTGTGGTAGGAACTGGTTGCCCTATATAGATGTCTATTGTTGTAGTAACTGTTGCCCTATATAGATGTCTATTGTAGTAGGAACTGGTTGCCCTATATAGATGTCTATTGTGGTAGGAACTGGTTGCCCTATATAGATGTCTATTGTAGTAGGAACTGTTGCCCTATATAGATGTCTATTGTGGTAGGAACTGGTTGCCCTATATAGATGTCTATTGTAGTAGGAACTGTTGCCCTATATAGATGTCTATTGTGGTAGGAACTGGTTGCCCTATATAGATGTCTATTGTAGTAGGAACTGGTTGCCCTATATAGATGTCTATTGTAGTAGGAACTGTTGCCCTATATAGATGTCTATTGTAGTAGGAACTGTTGCCCTATATAGATGTCTATTGTGGTAGGAACTGGTTGCCCTATATAGATGTCTATTGTGGTAGGAACTGGTTGCCCTATATAGATGTCTATTGTAGTAGGAACTGTTGCCCTATATAGATGTCTATTGTTGTAGGAACTGGTTGCCCTATATAGATGTCTATTGTAGTAGGAACTGTTGCCCTATATAGATGTCTATTGTTGTAGGAACTGGTTGCCCTATATAGATGTCTATTGTAGTAGGAACTGTTGCCCTATATAGATGTCTATTGTTGTAGGAACTGTTGCCCTATATAGATGTCTATTGTTGTAGGAACTGTTGCCCTATATAGATGTCTATTGTTGTAGGAACTGTTGCCCTATATAGATGTCTATTGTAGTAGGAACTGTTGCCCTATATAGATGTCTATTGTGGTAGGAACTGGTTGCCCTATATAGATGTCTATTGTAGTAGGAACTGGTTGCCCTATATAGATGTCTATTGTGGTAGGAACTGGTTGCCCTATATAGATGTCTATTGTAGTAGGAACGGTTGCCCTATATAGATGTCTATTGTGGTAGGAACCGTTGCCCTATATAGATGTCTATTGTGGTAGGAACCGTTGCCCTATATAGATGTCTATTGTGGTAGGAACTGTTGCCCTATATAGATGTCTATTGTGGTAGGAACTGTTGCCCAATATAGATGTCTATTGTGGTAGGAACTTGTTGCCCTATATAGATGTCTATTGTAGTAGGAACTTGTTGCCCTATATAGATGTCTATTGTGGTAGGAACTGGTTGCCCTATATAGATGTCTATTGTGGTAGGAACTGGTTGCCCTATATAGATGTCTATTGTGGTAGGAACTGGTTGCCCTATATAGATGTCTATTGTGGTAGGAACTGGTTGCCCTATATAGATGTCTATTGTGGTAGGAACTGGTTGCCCTATATAGATGTCTATTGTGGTAGGAACTGGTTTGCCCTATATAGATGTCTATTGTGGTAGGAACTGGTTTGCCCTATATAGATGTCTATTGTGGTAGGAACTGGTTTGCCCTATATAGATGTCTATTGTGGTAGGAACTGGTTTGCCCTATATAGATGTCTATTGTGGTAGGAACTGGTTTGCCCTATATAGATGTCTATTGTGGTAGGAACTGGTTGCCCTATATAGATGTCTATTGTGGTAGGAACTGGTTTGCCCTATATAGATGTCTATTGTGGTAGGAACTGTTGCCCTATATAGATGTCTATTGTAGTAGGAACTGGTTGCCCTATATAGATGTCTATTGTAGTAGGAACTGGTTGCCCTATATAGATGTCTATTGTGGTAGGAACTGGTTGCCCTATATAGATGTCTATTGTAGTAGGAACTGTTGCCCTATATAGATGTCTATTGTGGTAGGAACTGGTTGCCCTATATAGATGTCTATTGTTGTAGTAACTGTTGCCCTATATAGATGTCTATTGTAGTAGGAACTGGTTGCCCTATATAGATGTCTATTGTGGTAGGAACTGGTTGCCCTATATAGATGTCTATTGTAGTAGGAACTGTTGCCCTATATAGATGTCTATTGTTGTAGGAACTGGTTGCCCTATATAGATGTCTATTGTGGTAGGAACTGGTTGCCCTATATAGATGTCTATTGTGGTAGGAACTGGTTGCCCTATATAGATGTCTATTGTGGTAGGAACTGGTTGCCCTATATAGATGTCTATTGTGGTAGGAACTGTTGCCCTATATAGATGTCTATTGTGGTAGGAACTGGTTGCCCTATACAGATGTCTATTGTAGTAGGAACTGGTTGCCCTATATAGATGTCTATTGTAGTAGGAACTGTTGCCCTATATAGATGTCTATTGTGGTAGGAACTGGTTGCCCTATATAGATGTCTATTGTGGTAGGAACTGGTTGCCCTATATAGATGTCTATTGTAGTAGGAACTGTTGCCCTATATAGATGTCTATTGTGGTAGGAACTGGTTGCCCTATATAGATGTCTATTGTAGTAGGAACTGTTGCCCTATATAGATGTCTATTGTTGTAGGAACTGTTGCCCTATATAGATGTCTATTGTTGTAGGAACTGTTGCCCTATATAGATGTCTATTGTTGTAGGAACTGTTGCCCTATATAGATGTCTATTGTAGTAGGAACTGTTGCCCTATATAGATGTCTATTGTGGTAGGAACTTGTTGCCCTATATAGATGTCTATTGTAGTAGGAACTGGTTGCCCTATATAGATGTCTATTGTAGTAGGAACTGTTGCCCTATATAGATGTCTATTGTGGTAGGAACTGGTTGCCCTATATAGATGTCTATTGTGGTAGGAACTGGTTGCCCTATATAGATGTCTATTGTGGTAGGAACTGTTGCCCTATATAGATGTCTATTGTGGTAGGAACTGGTTGCCCTATATAGATGTCTATTGTTGTAGGAACTGGTTGCCCTATATAGATGTCTATTGTAGTAGGAACTGTTGCCCTATATAGATGTCTATTGTTGTAGGAACTGGTTGCCCTATATAGATGTCTATTGTAGTAGGAACTGTTGCCCTATATAGATGTCTATTGTTGTAGGAACTGTTGCCCTATATAGATGTCTATTGTTGTAGGAACTGTTGCCCTATATAGATGTCTATTGTTGTAGGAACTGTTGCCCTATATAGATGTCTATTGTAGTAGGAACTGGTTGCCCTATATAGATGTCTATTGTGGTAGGAACTTGTTGCCCTATATAGATGTCTATTGTAGTAGGAACTGGTTGCCCTATATAGATGTCTATTGTGGTAGGAACTGGTTGCCCTATATAGATGTCTATTGTAGTAGGAACTGTTGCCCTATATAGATGTCTATTGTGGTAGGAACTGGTTGCCCTATATAGATGTCTATTGTGGTAGGAACTGGTTGCCCTATATAGATGTCTATTGTGGTAGGAACTGGTTGCCCTATATAGATGTCTATTGTAGTAGGAACTGGTTGCCCTATATAGATGTCTATTGTAGTAGGAACTGTTGCCCTATATAGATGTCTATTGTAGTAGGAACTGTTGCCCTATATAGATGTCTATTGTTATAGGAACTGTTGCCCTATATAGATGTCTATTGTTGTAGGAACTGTTGCCCTATATAGATGTCTATTGTGGTAGGAACTGTTGCCCAATATAGATGTCTATTGTGGTAGGAACTTGTTGCCCTATATAGATGTCTATTGTAGTAGGAACTGGTTGCCCTATATAGATGTCTATTGTGGTAGGAACTGGTTGCCCTATATAGATGTCTATTGTAGTAGGAACGGTTGCCCTATATAGATGTCTATTGTGGTAGGAACCGTTGCCCTATATAGATGTCTATTGTGGTAGGAACTGTTGCCCTATATAGATGTCTATTGTGGTAGGAACTGTTGCCCAATATAGATGTCTATTGTGGTAGGAACTTGTTGCCCTATATAGATGTCTATTGTAGTAGGAACTGGTTGCCCTATATAGATGTCTATTGTGGTAGGAACTGGTTGCCCTATATAGATGTCTATTGTGGTAGGAACTGGTTGCCCTATATAGATGTCTATTGTGGTAGGAACTGGTTTGCCCTATATAGATGTCTATTGTGGTAGGAACTGGTTGCCCTATATAGATGTCTATTGTGGTAGGAACTGGTTGCCCTATATAGATGTCTATTGTGGTAGGAACTGGTTGCCCTATATAGATGTCTATTGTAGTAGGAACTGTTGCCCTATATAGATGTCTATTGTGGTAGGAACTGGTTGCCCTATATAGATGTCTATTGTGGTATTATACTGTCATACTTGGTTGCAAATTGCTCTTTCACTTCATTGACCTGATCTTATTTTATTTTTCATACAAAGAAAAAACATTTGAAATTGTTTTTGGGATGCATTTTAGGATACATGGGAAATATAAAACATTTGCCAAATGTATTTTAATGTGTGACATACATTTGTAAAGGTATTTGGAATACATACATTTGTATGGAAATACACTGCGTACAAAACATTAAGAATGCCTTCTCTTTCCATGATATTGACTGAAGTGGAAGAGAAAGGTTAAAGAAGGATTTTCAGGCCTAGAGACAGTTGAGTCATGGATTGTGTATGTGTGCTAGTCACAGCATGAATGGGCAAGAATGTAGATTTAAGTGCCTTTTGAACAGGTTATGGTAGTAGGTGCCAGGCGCACCGGTTTGTGTCAAGAACTGCACCGACAGTTAGTCTCAATTTACTGCTGCTATTTAAAGACAACAGATTATGTTCCGAATTAGATTATTGACCGTCTCTAGACTAGACAATCTCTTGAACCTTGTTGTCTCACCCAGGGACCTGGATGCCAGGGCTAAGAGCGAGCGTTACCGGGCCTTGTTCCGTCTGCCCAAGGATGAGAAGCTGGACGGACACACAGGCTGCACCCTTTGGACCCCCTTCAACAAGATGCACATCCTGGGCCAGATGTTTGTCTCCACTAACTACATCTGCTTCACTTCCAAGGAGGAGACCCTGTGCAGCCTCATCATCCCCCTAAGAGAGGTGAGTCTGGCTGGGTACAGACTCTGGTGATTGACCGTAGTCCTAGAGCTTAGTGTTGGCCCGGAGCAGTAGTCTGCACTGACTGGAGCTCTCTGGGATTTGGGGTTGGTGACCTTTGAACTAGACTTTTGTGACAATTTTGGATGATGCTAAGACATAAGTCAATGTGGGACCACTATAGATTTGAGATTTTCCATCAGGAAAGAAAGGTTACCTTAGACAAGTTGTGCTGTGTGCTGCTGTAGGGGGTTACTTGCAGGGCAGTTAGAAAGAGCAGCAGCCGGCTTAAGACTCTGGTAGGAGCTGTCACTCCCAATCTGCTTTAGTCACTGGCTGCCCCTCGCCCAGCCATTGCCATGCCAATCAGGACCCCATCCCCCCACCCACCCTGTCACATCCTATCCCCATCAGCCATCTTAAACTACCAATCACTGGCAGGACAGAACGTGGATCGACTACTAATGTCTAGTGTTATGTGTGGCACTGAATCAATTCAGTCACCTAGTATGTGGGTTGAAGTGTTGATATGGGGAAACCTATTGTGTGTTTGGTATGGTATGTTGGCCTTAGGTCATTGCACATGAGAATATTGACCTATGTGGTTAGATGGGCTACCTCCCGATTATTCAACCCTGCACCTCAGAGGCTGCTGCCCATGTAATATACATGGAATCACTGGTCACTTTAATAATGCTTACTTACTGCGTTCCTCATCTCATATAATTTATACTGTATTCAATTTACTAGTATTTTAGTCAATGCCACTATGACATTGCTCGTCCTAATATTTATATTTTTTCTTAAAAGAATGGAGTTACTTTAGATGTGTGTGTATTGTTGTGAATTGTTAGATACTACTGCACCGTTGGAACAAGGAACCCAAGCATTACGCTACACCTGCAATAACATCTGCTAAATATGTGTATGTGACCAATAACATTTGATTTGTTATGACTGGCATATCTGTTGTCTGACATATGACTGACATCTATTGTGACTGACATACCTGTTGTGACTGATACATGAATTACATATCTGTTGTGACAGACCTCTGTGTCTCTGTCCCTCCCAGGTGACGATAGTGGAGAAGGCAGACAGCTCCAACTTTTTGCCCAGCCCAGTGTCCATCAGCACCAAGAATAGGATGACCTTCCTGTTCGCCAACCTCAAGGACCGGGACTTCCTGGTTCAGAGGATCTCTGACTTCCTGCAGCAGACTACCTCCAAGATCTACTTCGAGAGGGAGACCACCGGGAGTGTGAACAGCTCCGACGATGAAGTGAGGACACATCTATGTCATTGTATATCTAGGATGTTGTACACCATTTAGGTCTATACTCTTCCACAACTGCTCCCCAAGTTTGCTGAGAAGTCTCCCTCTACTCCAGGTCTTCAGTAAATACTTAGCATGATTATCATCACAGGTCTCTGATCAGCTCTTATTATAAAGCACACTGCATTAACTATCCTTACCCTGATCCTGGACTTGTTCTGCTCTCCACCAGGTGTATTCTCAGTATTATTTTAGCATCTCAGCACAGGTCTCAGAACAGTTGTTATGATAAACTCATGATAATTAACTGCATTAATCATCTCCTAATTCTGATCCTGAATCTGTGTCTCTCTCTCTCTCCTCTAGGTGTACTCCCAGCAGGGCTCTCTCCTCTCCAGCAGTCCCCAACGCAGCAGTCTGGGCTCAGAGGGCTCCTCCGAGGGTGAGCGCCAGTTTAACCTCAATGACAACAGCGTGCCCACCGCCACCCAGGCCCTCATGACCATGTACCGCCGCCGCTCGCCGGAGGAGTTCAACCCCAAACTGGTACGGTCATTGAATGTTCTGTTCACATGTTGGGGGCTCCCGAGTGGAACAGCGGTCTAAGGCACTGCATCTCAGTGCTAGAGGTGTCACTACAGATCCTGGTTCAATTCCAGTCTGTATCACAACCGGCTGTGATTGGGAGTCCCATAGGGCAGCGCACAATAGGCCCAGCGTCGTCCGGGTTAGGGTTTGGTCGGGGTAGGAATGTCATTGTAAATAAGAATTTGTCCTTAACTGACTTTCCTAGTTAAATAAACATGTGGTCGAACACAAGATGTAACACATGTATCACTAGCCACTTTAACTATGCCACTTTGTTTACTTTGTCTACACACTCATCTCATATGTATATACTGTACTCGATACCATCTACTGTATGCTGCTCTGTACCATCACTCATTCATATATCCTTATGTACATGTTCCTTATCCCCTTACACTGTGTATAAGACAGTAGTTTTGGAATTGTTAGTTAGATTACTTGTTGGTTATCACTGCATTGTCGGAACTAGAAGCACAAGCATTTCGCTACACTCGCATTTAACATCTGCTAACCATGTGTATGTGACAAATAAAATTTGATTTGATTTGATTTGAAGAAGATGCTCTATTGCTATAGTAGAGAATTGGAATGATTCCACATGATTGGAATTGAACTGGGACTAAATTAATTGAGTTGAATACATTTATTTACAGTGACAAAATATTGTAACAACCTAATTGTGTGTATATACCTGCATGCTGATTAAGCCATTGGGAATCCAATATCTGCATGTAATAATCTGAGGCTTTTCCCAAGCCTCAAATCAAATTGTATTGCTTGCGTACAACTATTTAGCAGATGTGATTGCGGGTATAGCGAAGTGCTTGTGTTCCGAGCTCCAACAGTGCGGTAATATCTAACAATACACAACAAAGCAAAGTTGCTTAGGAGCCAGAAACAGAGCGGCCATGTCTGTCGGGTGCCATCAGTGTCTCAACCTGGATCTAAAACAAAGCTTGGCTTACAGTCAGTGTGTTCTGTTCCTGCTCTAACCTCCAGCTGGCATTGCACAGTTCAAAGGCCTGTAGGGAAGTTGCAGATGTAGACCAAGGAAGGGGGAAGTGTGTGTAAAGTAAATTTAGATCCAAGTTAATTGAAGTAAATAAAGCCTTAATGAAATTCTTCAGAGACCTCTTGGAGTATTTGTGCTGCATACGTCTGTGTCGAAAGTTAGTAATATTGTTTAGGCTTTGAAGGCTCTCTGGCTCGTTATTTAATGAGGTGGTAATTATTTTTTTGCCTCCTACGAACCATCCTGATTTCTCGAGCTTACATTCTGCATGTATTGAAACAATGTAAGTGTGCCAGATTAGGATGGTTCGTACGAGGCTTTTTTTTGTTGCTTTCTGCAGAGAAGTCGGGTTGTTGGCACAGCTGTTACAAGGGTGTCTACTTTCTTTCTCTCGCTCTCTCTGTCCTTGAACATCATTCTGTAGTTCTCTCTAAGGGGCATTTTACTTTTTTCTTTTTCCAACACATGCAAGATTATTAACTGTCAATTTGTATTTTTCCCCAGGCCAAGGAGTTCCTGAAGGAACAGGCGTGGAAGAACCACATCACCGAGTACGGCCAGGGGGTGTGTATGTACCGTACAGAGAAGACCAAGGACCTGGTGCTTAAAGGCATCCCAGAGAACATGAGGGGAGAGCTGTGGCTGCTCTTTTCCGGTGAGGCCAACAGTCGCACGCGTTCTCACAAACAGTCCGACGTGGGCATGATCTCACAATGCACTCTCACATTCACTGTACATACTCATTTGTGTATTACATTATGCCCCCGGTTCTTGACATTCATGTACTCGACTTTCACTCAGTCTGTATCTCCACAAGCTGCGCTGATACACACACTCAAATACCACGGATAGACAGTACTACGTGCTCATACACCAACTCCTAACCTGCATTCGGCATCATGTGGTGGGACCACACATCTCATTACTATAGTTATTGTTACCACAGGAGGAAAAACAACAGGAGAGACACATCAGATTTTAGTTTTGGGTTTTCCCAAACCCCCTTTTGTGGTATGAGCACAGAATGGTTCATCATCCAGGTGTATTAGAAGTATTGACAGTCAAATATTAGCTTTTCTTTCAGTGTACATATGGATTTGGGTAGCCTCATTAAACATGCATTAGCTTGGCCTTGGCAATGCATTCCATTCCCATCTCCTGCCTGAGCAGCAGTATCGTACTGTATCTAACCTGTAACTGAGCTGCATGCTTCACGTCCACTGCTACAGCATATTACAGTGAGAGCACACATTCTATAGTCTGCTTACTGTACGCCAAACTGAACACTGTCAGTCTGGTTAACCAGGCTTTACAAACACAACAGCTTATGTAGGGGTTGTGTTAGAGACGTAGGCCTACATTGTGACCACCGTAGCTGTAAAAGCTGACCTATATAAATAAACCTGAAGAACCAGTTGGCCTACAGGGAGAGTCACTGCTGAGATCACCAAACAATGTTTTATACTTCAGCCTCTTCTTCCTGGAGGAAATTCCTTGCACCCACGCGACAGCACTAACAGTTAGCGACTATCTACCTGCTCTTTCCCCTAGTGACCTACTTGTGGTACCTTCCACAGTCGCCATGGCAGCCAAACATCTGCACTTCCTGGAGGGACTGGTGTGTTTACATGTTAGCCTAGCGTCTCTTTTGGCGAAGCTCGCTAGCTGTGTTTTTATTTGGAAGAAGATGGAGCATTTGAATGCAACCTCTGTACTTGTCCCTCAACTCACTGTCACAGTGGGAACAGTTGATAAGCCTGCGTTTGACTGCGCTAGAAGAGTGAATTTGAGGGTGTTATGATTCAACAGACTTTTACCCAGGACCCCCCCCCCCCTCTTTACTGGTTTAGTCTGTGTTGTTGTTGCTCTCAGTGCACAGTAATGGCTGCTTCCACAGCTGGGAGTACAGGAGGGGAGGGCTATAAAGGCACTAAGGTTTTAGTGTAGAAGGGATTCTGCCTAAAGTGAGAGTGGAAGGTTTACAACTGCATGTCTACTGGCTGCTTGCCACATCCCTCTGTTAGTAGAGATGGAGTGAGCAATGGCATGTCTTGAGTTCTGGTTTCTTCACTCCAACCATTTCTGAAACTGATTACATTGAATATGCATTGCAATGCTAGCCTAACTTAGCCAGGTGTAAAATAAACGCCTGAAACTAGATCCCCTATGGTCTTGAAGAGAATCAAAAAATAACTGTTGGGGGGAGGTTCTCTGTTCAACCAATCCAGTAAATGTGGAGGAGTTAAGATGTTGCATTGTTAACGTCCAAATGCGGAAGTCGCATCACAGGCTCTCTTTCCATTTCCCCCTGAAAACTGGAACGTCTGTTTGTTAGCAATTCTCCTAAGGCTGTTAGTTGAAAGATGGGCCTGATATTAACTTTTTTCCACCAGACCATTTAAAAAAAAACGCAATTGGCTGATGGTCTGGTGCCAATGGGCCTCGTTTAACGCTATACTACCTGTGGTCACTATATCCCCCCCCAGGGGCGATCAACGAGATGGCGACCCACCCTGGCTACTACGAGGACCTGGTAGAGAAGTCTATGGGGAAGTACAACCTGGCCACGGAGGAGATCGAGAGAGACCTGCACCGCTCCCTCCCTGAACACCCAGCCTTCCAGAACGAGATGGGGATCGCTGCCCTACGAAGGGTCCTTACTGCCTACGCCTTCAGAAACCCCAACATAGGCTACTGCCAGGTACACATATAGTATACACTCATGGTATATAGTATACACGCATGGTATATAGTATACACGCATGGTATATAGTATACACACACAGACGCACCAGTCCTGTCGCTCAAAATCCACTGCCAAATTAGACATCCGTCCACGTAAGCAGCAGGACATCACGAGATTACTTCAAAACCGGTCTCTAGGGGCAATATTGGCGCTATTACCTTTAAGTCCTGTGGACAGGGATGGCAGATTGGCGTAAGCTGCGAGCTCCGGCTCTGAAAGTCGCGTGTTCAATCCCAGCGCTAAGCACAATTTTTGTCTATCCCAAACCTTAACCCTTAACCATTTGGAATTAGTGCCTAATCTTCTAAATGTTATGCATGTGGACAAACATCTGATTCTGCAGTGAGACTGTGAGAGCTTGTTACACACACTTATTTTACAACACAAACATTCACACTGCTCTTCAGTTTATAATTGGTCAAGTCACATAATAGTTTGCCACTTCTATAGCTGTCCTGACTCCCCCGCAGGTCCCTAATCTTGGTTCCCCCTGCGGGTCGAAGCCATGTGGTTCCCTCTTGACTGCCAGTCCATCTGTTGGCAGCTTGAAACTCTGAAGGCGTTTAACTCAGGCTGAAAACTGTAGTCCAGACCTACTGTCACATAGCTGTTTAATTTGATTCTTGTTTTGCTTTTTGATGGGCTTTGAGATTCTGTAAAGAAAAGCGCTATAAAAGTTGAATGTATTATTCTGAATAATCTTGGTGGTTCTTCCTAGGCCATGAACATTGTGACGTCGGTGCTGCTGCTGTATGCTAAAGAGGAGGAGGCCTTCTGGCTGCTGGTGGCTCTGTGTGAGCGGATGCTGCCTGACTACTACAACACCAGGGTCGTAGGTCAGTTGGAAGCTTCTGGAATGAGGCTGTAGAAGGGCAATGGGTGGCTTTGTGGTCTACTAGTGTGTTATCCTCTGCATTTTTAACTTGGTCTCAGTGTCTCTATTTTCTGTTTTGTGTTCAGATGTGTGTATGTGTCCCTCAGTCTTTGTGCATATCTGTTGGCATCATTCTCCCTCTTACTGTATCAGTGTCTGCATAGGCCTCTTTTCTGTCTTGCTAACCTCCCACTTCTCCTTCTCCAGGAGCTCTGGTAGACCAAGGTGTTTTTGAGGAGCTGGCCAGGGAGTACGTCCCTGAACTCTACGACTGCATGCAGGACCTGGGAGTCATCTCTACCATTTCCCTCTCCTGGTTCCTCACCCTGTTCCTCAGTGTCATGCCCTTCGAGAGTGCCGTGGTGGTGGTCGACTGCTTCTTCTACGAGGGCATCAAGGTCATCTTCCAGCTGGCACTCAGCGTGCTGCACGCCAACATCCACCAGCTGCTGGGGGCCAAGGACGATGGAGAGGCCATGACCGTGCTGGGAAGGTGAGGACGGGTGGGGGTGGAAGACCGACAAGGGGCCAAAGATACTAAAACGGGGCTTTTCAATTTCGGTCCTGGAGGGCAGAAACACCTCTTGATTTGTTTCTACCTGGTAGGTCATTGTATTCACCTGGTGCACCAGGTCTGATGAAAACCAGAAGGGTTTTAGCCCTGCAGTACCAGAATTGGAACAGCCCTGGACGAAAGGGACATGACTGATAGGCCAACTCATGACTGGAACACTGAACCTAAACTAAAACCCTAACCTTTGCCCTGACCTTAATCCTAACCATAACCAATTAGGTCATTCAACATGGGTTTGCTGGTCAGTCATGCTACTTTAGTTTTTCACTCAGAGCAGACCCCATGAGTCGGGTCAAAGGTAAAATTGTGTTGGCGGAAGTGACATGAGAGATCTTCATCTTGTTTTGAAACACTGCAATAACAACGCTTCTTAATTCAATTAAAACTTGATATTGATACGCTGTCAATATGAAGAATTTAGTTTTTCATAGAGAAGCCTTTATTCAAGGAATATGCTTGAAACGTTTGTGTGTAGGTACCTGGACAGCGTGACCAATAAGGACAGCACTCTGCCTCCCATCCCCCACCTGCACTCCCTGCTGACAGACGATGGGGATCCCCACCCGGAGGTGGACATCTTCAAGCTGGTCCGCAGCTCCTACGAGGTGAGTCTTCGCACCATGACCAGGGCACCGTCATTCAATCATTCCTTCAATCTGTCAGAGATGGGGTCCATTTAAATTCAGTCAATTAAGTTTAAATGGAATTCAGCCCAACCATGCTTCCTAGACCCAGGTTTATTCACTGGTAGAACTGTCACTCTGTTTTGACCTTTACTCTGGCTGGTGATTATGCAGTCTCAGTGAATATCTAAACCTTAGGATAGCAGCATTGTTGACCTCTCTCTGTCCCATGTTGCTGTTTGTAGAAGTTTGGCTCCATCAGGGCTGATGTGATTGAGCAGATGCGCTTCAAACAGAGGCTAAGGGTCATCCAGACCATCGAGGACACCACCAAACGCAACGTGGTAATGACCCCTGCTATTACACACACTGTATGGTACACCAGATGTTGGGTGTGGAGGATTTCAAGTCATTTTAAGCCATCGTTTCTGATTGTATTCAATGCTGGTTAGTTCTGATCTCCTCACACAGCTCCTAAATCCACTGTTCTCTTTCAGGTCAGAACCATTGTCACAGAGACTGCCTTCAGCATCGATGAACTGGAGGAGCTCTACGTTCTGTTCAAGGTGAGTGACAGCCAAACTATTGTAGCCAATAGGAACTTAAAGGAACTCATCTCTTCCTGTAGTGCTTTTCCTCAGCCTCTCTTTCTTTGGCAGGGCGTCTCATTTCTCCTAGTTCTCACACAGTGCCCTGCTGCCACGGCAACGCTGAATTATGGGCTATAATTGGAGCCGGGACTTAATATCCATAGAGACAGACCTAAAACCCTGGCAACAGCATTTTACTCCATTAACACAAAGTACGCTCACTGCTCAATCCTGTTAGAGGACATGGAGAAAGACGGATGAGTCTTCAGCACAGTTCTAATGGTCAGGGTTGCTGGTATAAGATGTTAGAAGTAGAGAACTTTTAATACCCAATGTTGTGCAACGTTCACATTATTCTCTGTTTATCAAGTACTTATCCATTAGAAACATTGTGCAAAGCAATTCAGCGGTATCTATATGCATTTTCCTCACTGTGGGCGACCACATTTTCCCACATTTAGCATAGGTATCACCATTTGGTCTCATTCCACCTCGCTTCTTTATACTTCAACATTTTATAGGAAACTGCTACATAAATGTAATATATTTATTTCATTCACATTAAAAGCCTGTTGAATCTATCTAATCTATTTCTACCATCTTCATTCTCCAGGAGGAACACCTGACCAGCTGCTATTGGGGCGGAACGGGTGGCAGCAACCCCACGGAGCGCCACGACCCCAGCCTACCCTACCTGGAGCAGTACCGCATCGACCTGGAGCAGTTCAGGGGGCTGTTCTCCCTGCTCTTCCCCTGGGCCCCTGTCAACGGGGCCCATGCAGACCTCCTGGCCCTGCGCTTCTTCAGGCTCCTGGACCATAACGGAGACTCTCTGATTAATTTCCGGGAGTTTATTAGTGGACTGAGTGAGTATTGGTGGAGGTGGGTGAGGGGGTGTATCAAATAGAAGTTGACTAATGATTGTAGCAACTAGTCAAAATTAATATTAAGTCTATATAGACATAATGTTATGATAAATTATCACATCTATGGTGTATTTTAGGTGTTTTATGCCATGGGGATCTGACTGAGAAACTGAAGCTCCTGTACAAGATGCATGTGATTCCTGGTAAGTATGTGTGTGTGTGTGTGTGTGTACTGTTCAGAGAGGGACTCCAGAGGGAAATCTATACTCCTTATATGCTGTCATAACTGAGTGAGGGGGAGGATGTTTTAAGGATAGGGGATTGGATTTCTTTACTGTAAAGGAGGAAAGATGAATTATTTTGTTCTCTCCCTCGCTTGGTTGAGCATATGGAGTACCAACCGCAGCTTCCCTTCTCAAGACTTACACAGCAGTATTTTAACTCAGCTGGAAATCTCTCAATCAGAAGAGCTTTCATGGCTCTCTGGCTCAGGTCGCGTTAATTCCCTGTATAACAGCAAAGCCTGAAGCAGCTATTGTTTTGGTTCTCGGAATGATGGGGTTAGCTTTTTTCCTTTGCCAGTCACATGGAAATATTGTCTCTGGCAGAATGATATATGTTGAGAACTAACAGATGTTTAGCGAGGGGAGGATACAGAAATGACTTCAGACTTATGATCAAACATTGGGATGTGTGAGGCCTCGATGGAAAGATACAATTGGATACAATTTTTATTGCACTTTTTCAACTGCAGTGTTTGATGCGTTATGATGATGCCCCTTACAGTACTTTGAGCATCTGGAAAGGCGCCATATAAATGCTATCAATTATAATAACAATGAGGCCCAAAATGTTGTCTTCCTGTCCCCTCCCAGAGGTGACCCATGAGCAGGAACCAGACTCTGCCTTCGAGGCCACCCAGTACTTCTTTGAGGACATCACCCCGGAAACTTCCAATGGTAGGCCATGTCCTCGTCAACACGCCAGAGGTTACACAATGTTTACGCCTCAAATTGCACCCTTTTCTCTATATAGTCCACTAATGTTGACCAGAGCCTTATGTGTCCTCAATCACAGTCACACTCTACTCAAGGCATGCATCAACCTATTTCAACCTCTCACCTTTTTTTCCCCTCTTCAGACAACTTCCTAATGTGTCCTTTGACCTTTGCACTCTTGATCTTTCCCTTCCTCCAGGCCTTGACCCCAAGTGCAAGAGCGAGAAGGATGATGGCTTTGTCAGGGTCACGTTCAAGACTGAGAAAGGTACGCACTGCTATAAAACAGTTATGAGACGCGTATCTATCGCTAGTTTGTAAATGCTCCAATCTAAATGATAATACCTTAAGCCACAAAGTCTACCATTCATGTTCCTTTTGTTGTTGCAAAGGCCTTTATTTACTGTACCTCAAGAACACCCATTTCACTGTAAGGAAGTTAGCTGTAGCTAACAGGGTTGGGGTCAATTCCATTTAAACTCGGTCAATACAGGAAGTAAACAAATTCCAATTTCACCAATTCCTCCTATGAGAAAAAAAATACTTCCTGAATTGACTACACTGAAATGGAATCGACTCAAAACCTGGTGCTACTACTCACAGAGAGGGCAAGGAGGGGTAGGCTCTCAGCTGATCATTCAGGTACAGTCCCTGTTGGTGTCTCAACAGGCCTAGACACTTGCACCACCGTTGGTCTTTAGGGCTGGGGCAGTGGTATGGCCTCTGCCAGTGCAGTCCCCTTCCACCTTCTTCTTCTTCTTCTTGGCCCCTAGCTCCTCTCTCTCCCTCTTCCCTCTCTTTCAGCTCACCTCCTCCCTCATCTCACCTCTCGCTCTCTGTCATCTCCCTCCTATTTGAAATTATTTCAAACCATATTTGACTCCACACACACACACACATACACATGTGTGTGTGTGTGCACACATCCCAAAACTCTGGGATGAAAAGGGGAAGTACTGTTACTTTTCTATGTATCATGTTTTCTTGGAGCAAAAATTGTCTACGGTCGCTGATTAGATTTACATTACATTTAAGTCATTTAGCAGACGCTCTTATCCAGAGCGACTTACAAATTGGTGCATTCACCTTATGACATCCAGTGGAACAGCCACTTTACAATAGTGCATCTAAATCTTTTAAGGGGGGGGGTGAGAAGGATTATTTTATCCTATCCTAGGTATTCCTTAAAGAGGTGGGGTTTCAGGTGTCTCCGGAAGGTGGTGATTGACTCCGCTGTCCTGGCGTCGTGAGGGAGTTTGTTCCACCATTGGGGGGCCAGAGCAGCGAACAGTTTTGACTGGGCTGAGCGGGAACTGTACTTCCTCAGTGGTAGGGAGGCGAGCAGGCCAGAGGTGGATGAACGCAGTGCCCTTGTTTGGGTGTAGGGCCTGATCAGAGCCTGGAGGTACTGAGGTGCCGTTCCCCTCACAGCTCCGTAGGCAAGCACCATGGTCTTGTAGCGGATGCGAGCTTCAACTGGAAGCCAGTGGAGAGAGCGGAGGAGCGGGGTGACGTGAGAGAACTTGGGAAGGTTGAACACCAGACGGGCTGCGGCATTCTGGATGAGTTGTAGGGGTTTAATGGCACAGGCAGGGAGCCCAGCCAACAGCGAGTTGCAGTAATCCAGACGGGAGATGACAAGTGCCTGGATTAGGACCTGCGCCACTTCCTGTGTGAGGCAGGGTCGTACTCTGCGGATGTTGTAGAGCATGAACCTACAGGAACGGGCCACCGCCTTGATGTTAGTTGAGAACGACAGGGTGTTGTCCAGGATCACGCCAAGGTTCTTAGCGCTCTGGGAGGAGGACACAATGGAGTTGTCAACCGTGATGGCGAGATCATGGAACGGGCAGTCCTTCCCTGGGAGGAAGAGCAGCTCCGTCTTGCCGAGGTTCAGCTTGAGGTGGTGATCCGTCATTCACACTGATATGTCTGCCAGACATGCAGAGATGCGATTCGCCACCTGGTCATCAGAAGGGGGAAAGGAGAAGATTCATTGTGTGTCGTCTGCATAGCAATGATAGGAGAGACCATGTGAGGTTATGACAGAGCCAAGTGACTTGGTGTATAGCGAGAATAGGAGAGGGCCCAGAACAGAGCCCTGGGGGACACCAGTGGTGAGAGCGCGTGGTGAGGAGACAGATTCTCGCCACGCCACCTGGTAGGAGCGACCTGTCAGGTAGGACGCAATCCAAGCGTGGGCCGCGCCGGAGATGCCCAACTCTGAGAGGGTGGAGAGGAGGATCTGATGGTTCACAGTATCGAAGGCCGCCGATAGGTCTAGAAGGATGAGAGCAGAGGAGAGCGAGTTAGCTTTAGCCATGCGGAGCGCCTCCGTGATACAGAGAAGAGCAGTCTCAGTTGAATGACTAGTCTTGAAACCTGACTGATTTGGATCAAGAAGGTCATTCTGAGAGAGATAGCGGGAGAGCTGGCCAAGGACTGCACGTTCAAGAGTTTTGGAGAGAAAAGAAAGAAGGGATACTGGTCTGTAGTTGTTGACATCGGAGGGATCGAGTGTAGGTTTTTTCAGAAGGGGTGCAACTCTCGCTCTCTTGAAGACGGAAGGGACGTAGCCAGCGGTCAGGGATGAGTTGATGAGCGAGGTGAGGTAAGGGAGAAGGTCTCCGGAAATGGTCTGGAGAAGAGAGGAGGGGATAGGGTCGAGCGGGCAGGTTGTTGGGCGGCCAGCCGTCACAAGACGCGAGATTTCATCTGGAGAGAGAGGGGAGAAAGAGGTCAGAGCACAGGGTAGGACAATGTGAGCAGAACCAGCGGTGTCGTTTGACTTAGCAAACGAAGATCGGATGTCGTCGACCTTCTTTTCAAAATGGTTGACGAAGTCATCTGCAGAGAGGGAGGAGGGGGGGTAGGGGGAGGAGGATTCAGGAGGGAGGAGAAGGTGGCAAAGAGCTTCCTAGGGTTAGAGGCAGATGCTTGGAATTTAGAGTGGTAGAAAGTGGCTTTAGCAGCAGAGACAGAGGAGGAAAATGTAGAGAGGAGGGAGTGAAAGGATGCCAGGTCCGCAGGGAGGCGAGTTTACCTCCATTTCCGCTCGGCTGCCCGGAGCCCTGTTCTGTGAGCTCTCAATGAGTCGTCGAGCCACGGAGCGGGAGGGGAGGACCGAGCCGGCCTGGAGGATAGGGGACATAGACAGTCAAAGGATGCAGAAAGGGAGGAGAGGAGGGTTGAGGAGGCAGAATCAGGAGATAGGTTGAAGGTTTGAGCAGAGGGAAGAGATGATAGGATGGAAGAGGAGAGAGTAGCGGGGGAGAGAGAGCGAAGGTTGGGACGGCGCGATACCATCCGAGTAGGGGCAGCGTGGGAAGTGTTGGATGAGAGCGAGAGGGAAAAGGATACAAGGTAGTGGTCGGAGACTTGGAGGGGAGTTGCAATGAGGTTAGTGGAAGAACAGCATCTAGTAAAGATGAGGTCGAGCGTATTGCCTGCCTTGTGAGTAGGGGGGGAAGGTGAGAGGGTGAGGTCAAAAGAGGGGAGGAGTGGAAAGAAGGAGGCAGAGAGGAATGAGTCAAAGGTAGACGTGGGGAAGTTAAAGTCGCCCAGAACTGTGAGAGGTGAGCCGTCCTCAGGAAAGGAGCTTATCAAGGCATCAAGCTCATTGATGAACTCTCCGAGGGGACCTGGAGGGCGATAAATGATAAGGATGTTAAGCTTGAAAGGGCTGGTAACTGTGACAGCATGAAATTCAAAGGAGGCAATGGACAGATGGGTAAGGGGAGAAAGAGAGAATGACCACTTGGGAGAGATGAGGATCCCGGTGCCACCACCCCGCTGACCAGAAGCTCTCGGGGTGTGCGAGAACACGTGGGCGGACGAAGAGAGAGCAGTAGGAGTAGCAGTGTTATCTGTGGTGATCCATGTTTCCGTCAGTGCCAAGAAGTCGAGGGACTGGAGGGAGGCATAGGCTGAGATGAACTCTGCCTTGTTGGCCGCAGATCGGCAGTTCCAGAGGCTACCGGAGACCTGGAAATCCATGTGGGTCGTGCGCGCTGGGACCACCAGATTAGGGTGGCCGCGGCCACGCGGTGTGGAGCGTTTGTATGGTCTGTGCAGAGAGGAGAGAACAGGGATAGACACACATAGTTGACAGGCTACAGAAGAGGCTACGCTAATGCAAGGAGATTGGAATGACAAGTGGACTACACGTCTCGAATGTTCAGAAAGTTAAGCTTACGTAGCAAGAATCTTATTGACTAAAATGATGAAAATGATACAGTACTGCTGAAGTAGGCTAGCTGGCAGTGGCTGCGTTGTTGACTTTGTAGGCTAGCTGGCAGTGGCTGCGTTGTTGACACTACACTAATCAAGTCGTTCCGTTGAGTGTAATAGTTTCTACAGTGCTGCTATTCGGGGGCTAGCTGGCTAGCTAGCAGTGTTGATTACGTTGCGTTAAAAGAACGACAATAGCTGGCTAGCTAAACTAGAAAATCGCTCTAGACTACACAATTATCTTTGATACACAGACGGCTATGTAGCTAGCTATGTAGCTAGCTACGATGAAACAAATCAAACCGTTGTGCTGTAATGAAATGAAATGAAAATGTGATACTACCTGTGGAGCGAAGCGGAATGCGACCGGGTTGTTGAGATTAGGGATGATATACTTACTGATTTTCCAGACAATAAAATTCCCATTAAAGCAATAGATTCCTAATAGAATTGAATGTTAAATGGTGCCCAAGCTAGGCCTGCATGCCACTTCAGTTTGAGGGCATTATTGGTGCATATTCTCTTATTC
Source organism: Oncorhynchus keta (assembly GCF_023373465.1). Classification (NCBI taxonomy): domain Eukaryota; kingdom Metazoa; phylum Chordata; class Actinopteri; order Salmoniformes; family Salmonidae; genus Oncorhynchus; species Oncorhynchus keta. Next base: position 15,645,341 of record NC_068436.1, read on the forward strand.
AGTCAATACTTTCTCCTTGACAACAGCACATACATTAGTTGTTGTTATGGCCTCCTATAAATAGGCAAAGCGTGCCAGGCTGCTAGCTTTTAACTCTTAACGGCCACCTCTGTTTCTACAGTGAAGAAACTACACACCCCTGACTACCGCCACTACCTGAGGCTGTGGAACCAGGGCACCAAGAACAAACTGGACAACATGAAGGATTTGCCCAAACTCAACCAGGTAAGAGCATTAAGAACCACTCCACCTCCCCAGGGGGAGTCAGTGGAGTCCACTTGATCAATGTGGCTGTGTGAGGCTATGAAATTGTGTGTGTCGTGCCAATGACTCTACCTCATCTTCCTTCCCAGGCTAACCTGCATGTCTTCCTCTCTCTTTCGTTCAGAGCCAGTTCATAGAGCTGTGCAAGACACTGTACAACATGTTCAGCGAGGATGCCCAGGAGCAGGAGCTGTACCACGCCACGGCCACCGTCACCAGCCTGCTGCTGGAGATGGGCGAGGTGGGCAAGCTCTTCTGCCATTCCAAGGACCAGGAGGAGCAGGACCAGGATGATCCAGAGGAGGCCAAAACCAGTGGGCCAGCTCAAGATGGAGGGACTAAGCCTGAGGGTGTCTTCCAGCAGAGGGGCCAGGGAGAGGGGAAGGAGGAGAGCCAGGCCAGGCCGTGTGGCCCTGCGAAAAGGGACGGCAGGGGCGAGCAGCTGTCTGCCATGGAGGAGATTAAGCTGGAGGACTCGTCCCCGAAGGACACAGGGACATCGTCCTCCATGCTCATCTCAGATGACGAGACCAAAGACGACACGTCAATGTCGTCCTACTCGGTGCTCAGTGGCGGCTCCCATGAGCTCGACGACAAGCTTCACTGCGAGGACATTAATGATGACACGGTCCTGGTGCGCAGCGAGAACAGGCCCCATGGGGGAGGGAACAGGCCTCACGGTGAAGGTGGGCCCCATGGCAGAGATGGGGGGCTGCCTCACAGCACCAGCATAGATAAAGACTGGGCCATCACCTTTGAGCAGTTCCTGGCATCAGTGCTCACTGAGCAGGCCCTGGTGCTTTACTTCGAGAAGCCAGTGGAGGTGGCCGCACGTATCACCAATGCCAAGAATGTGAGGAAAGTGGGGTGCTCCCTACTGTCCGCTAGCGACTATGAGATCTCCCTGTCTGGGTAACTAATGCCTCAATGAAAAAGAGAATTTACAGAGACAGACTCTTGCTCTGTAGGTTGACTGCTTCGGAAACAGGGAAACATGTCATGTAAATGTACAACATGAAAAACCCAGTCTTCTCCTCTTTGTTGGGTGACAAGAATGACAGTCTGCTAGAACTGAAAAGTCTAACATTTGTGTGCAATACTGTAAGAGTATAATTTTTTTTTAAATACCTGCACTTAGCAATGTATTTTACCAGATGTCAACAACCTGTTTTATCTTTAGGGTTAGATTCTGTTCAGCAGAGGGACCAGGGAAGGACAAAAATGGCTTTATTGACCTTTGACCTCAAAAGGAATTCAGGCAGAGCTGTTGTGTATGTACTGTACATGTATTAGCTGAGCTTGCTCTACTTTATATGAAGTGGTGTATACATGTTACTACTAATAATAGCTAAACCAGTTAGACTACTACGTATCATGATGTTTAAGTCTTACAGACCACCAGCCCAGTCCAGGAGTGGCCTGTCACAGTCCCAGAGGAACACTGCTCAGTCGTTGTAGAGTTCTGTTAGCCGCTAACTCATTAGCTGCTAGGCTAATTGACTAACAGCAACCTGTGGGGCAGTTGTACTCACTGCTAATCTATTAGCTGCTAATTTACACAAGAAACAATGGTTAAGACGGATAGCATCCGTTAGCTACAATGAAGAAGTGACTGTACTTCTAGAGTTGGGAAGATTAGTTGCCACCGCTTCAGGATAAACCACACTTGCACTGGAATTAAATATGAATGGTGGTGAAAGCTTTATCTGACTAGATGTACTTCAGTAAATTCACTATGGAAAACACTGTTTAGATTTCATTCGTGTGGTAGCTTAGCCTGCATACTGAACTGTAGAGCACACGCACTTTGTTTTATCAGGAAAAAAAATCATTTACAACATCTTTTAATTCCATAAGCATGTTTTCTGCCTTTTTTCTGTGCCACTCCTGCACTCGTCGTCAGCACACTCCAAAAGCTTATTTTTTTTTTGTAACAATGTTTTGAACTTTTTGCTCTGTATATTTTTACGCTGTTTTATATATATTTTTTTTTGTTCCAATGTGAATGATTTTGTCATGTACAAAAGTCATGATTTTAGGTGTACCACTTCAACTAATTAAAAAGTGTAGAACGGTCTTACGCTACATATTAAAAATGTCTCATGTCTCTTTATGGGATTTATCAGTTAGGGTTGCTCATACTGTAGCCTGGGATAAATATTGATACGCTCTGTTTTTCACATTGAGAGGGGAAGACGTCTCTATACAGAGATGGAGACAGAGCACCCTCTGCTGGAGAAGAGAATGTTCCAGAATCAGACCAAAATCCTGTAATGCCACCAAAGATAAGGATAAATGAGGATGCTTTCATCAGGCTGTTTATCATTGAAAGAATGGTCAGTTCCTGTCTACTTAAGGGGCTGGCTCTCCCATAGACACCAATGTGATAGCAGTTGGGTCTGGTCTACTCAGCTCATTGACTTCCATTTGAAACAAGAAAAAATAAGGGAGTAGAATATCTCTGATGCCACCACTGCAAATACCTTTTTCTTTTCTACCTTTTCAGTAAAAGGAAGCGAAGGGTTAATGGCTGACATCTTTGCAGTTCTCTAGCTTCAACAATGGTGTGCGGTGTCAGCATGGGAGTCATGCTGAAATAGAAACTTTGTCACAAAGGTTGTTCTCTTGCTTTCTTCTCATTGATGTGCTGCTCTGCAGATGCTTGGGGTGTGGTTCAGGTTGACCAATAAGAGCTTGCCATTGTAATGCATATGGAAACATTATCTAGCAATGATTAATCCATTAACGTAGTAATGGATGGGGTTGAAGTGTTTAACTGATGTCTAGTTGTAACTGGTCTGCTAATACGTCATTCTCTGTCCTCCTTTGACTGCAGTTACGTAATATTGTTCATCCCAGGACCTGAGCAAACGCATCATGTCCCTAAATTATGGATTCAAAGGGCATTAGAATGTAGAACGGTGTTTCCCAAACTCTGTCCTGGGGCCCCCCTGGGTACACGTGTTTGCCCTTGCACTACACAGCTGATTCAGGACCGTCTTTGGGAAACTGATGTAGAACACTGGATTTTAATTAATGTTCTGTGTTTTTAGGATAAAGAATTTGATTTATAAAATCATAAACGTCTAATCATGTATGATGCTGAATTTGTGTTTTTTTTTTTACCATTCATCCCAGAGCCTATACGGTAGGTGCATAGTCTTATGTATGGTAGCAAACAATGTCCCCAATTCCCTCTTGCTTTCTGGATTATTTTCTGTTTATACTCCAATCACCGGGTTTCCCTCTTTGTCCACAGGGGTAATATGTTAACCAATAATGTTTTGTTTATCAAGTTCTCATTCCTGTGAGTTTACTATAAACCTGGGTGGTCAGCCTAACCGTGCTTCTTAACACCCGGAAGCTAGCTGCACCAATGTGCCTGAGGAAACACTGTTCCACTGACTCCACAAGGAGTCGCTAGAGTGCGACGACTCCTCCCCCCCCCGGCCAAACCCTCCCCCCAACCTGGATGATGCTGGCCCAATTGTGTGCCGCCCTATGGGACTCCCGATCATGGCCAGTTGTGACACTGCCCGGGAACAAACCCGGGTCTGTAGTGATGCCTCTAGCACTGCGATGCAGTGCCTTAGACCGCTGCGCCACTCGGGAGGCCCAGGGTCAGTTTTTCTAAGTCTTTTACACAAGGTAGCGTTTCTAGGTAGCTGAGCTGAAGAGGGAGAGAGGGAAAATACCCTGCTGTAAGGTGATACTCTTATCAGCCCCATTTGACCTTTAGTCCCTAGTTCATGTCACAACCCTCCCACTTCTGTCACCTCTGTATATTGACCGAGAGGCAAACTCTTCACTCCACATGTGCCAGCATTACGATTTGAACGGCACATTCCAACATGTGCTCAAACATTTTGTCCCCCTAAAAACACAATTTTTCATAGTGATATAACTTATTGTAGATAATTAAGTTAGCTGCTAACATGGTTAAACCAGACTGCTGGTATGTTTAAACCTCTTTATCAATAGGCAATCAATTGCAATAAAGCCAACTATCTCACCTGGTCTGTCCCAATTTCATCAGAAACACCAGTTACCTTTTGACAGACTATCATGAATCTGGCAGTTAGCCAATTAAACTCTCCCACCTTAAGCCCCTGCCATCCACGCCCTAACTTCTATTGGCTGAGAGCTGGTAACTGTGGGGTGAACAGAGTAAAAGAGCCCCAGTGGTTCCAAATACTCTGTGGTAGATAGCTATGTAAACTCAGCAAAAAAAGAAATGGCCCTTTTCCAGGACCCTGTCTTTCAAAGATATTTGGATTTTTACAAATTATCTTCACAGATCTTCATTGTAAAGGGTTTAAACAGTTTCCCCATGCTTGTTCAATGAATCATAAACAATTAATGAACATGCACCTGTGGAACGGTCGTTAAGACATTAACAGCTTACAGACGGTATTTAAGGTCACAGTTATGAAAACCTAGGACACTAAAGAGGCCTTTCTACTGACTCTGAAAAATACCCAAAGAAAGATGCCCAGGGTCCCTGCTCATCTGTGTGAACGTGCCTTAGGCATGCTGCAAGTTGGCATGAGGACTGCAGATGTGGCCAGGACAATAAATTGCAATGTCCGTACTGTGAGAGGCTTAAGACAGCGCTACAGTGAGACATGACGGATAGCTGATCGTCCTCGCAGTGGCTGACCACATGTAACAACAACTGCACAAGACCAGTACATCCGATCATCACACCTGCGGGACAGGTACAGGATGGCAACAACAACTGCCCGAGTTACACCAGGAATGCACAATCCCTCCATCAGTGCTCAGACTGTCTGCAATAGACTGAGAGAGGCTGGACTGAGGGCTTGTAGGCCTGTTGTAAAGGCAGGTCCTCACCAGACATCACCGGCAACAACGTCGCCTATGGGCACAAACTCACCATCGGTGGACCAGACAGGACTGACAAAAAGTGCTCTTCACTGACGAGTTGCGGTTTAGTCTCACCAGGGGTGATGGTCTGATTCAAGTTTATAGTAGAAGGAATGAGAGTTACACCGAGGCCTATACTCTGGGGCGGGAGCGATTTGGAAGTGGAGGGTCTGTCATGGTCTGGGGCGGTGTGTCACAGCATTATCGGACTGAGCTTGTTGTCATTGCAGGCGATCTCAACACTGCGTTACAGGGAAAACATCCTCCTCCCTCATGTGGTACCCTTCCTGCAGGCTCATCCTGACATGACCCTCCAGCATGACAATGCCACCAGCCATTCTGCTCATTCTGTGCGTGATTTCCTGCAAGACAGGAATGTCAGGGTTCTACCATGGCCAGCGAAGAGCCCAGATCTCAATCCTATTGAGCACGTCTGGGACCTGTTGGATCGGAGGGTGAGGGCTAGGGCCATTCCGCGCAGAAATGTCCGGGAACTTGCAGGTGCCTTGGTGGAAGAGTGGGGTAACATCTCACAGCAAGAACTGTCAATTCTGGTGCAGTCCATGAGGAGGAGATGCATTGCAGTAATTAATGCAGCTGGTGGCCACACCAGGTACTGACTGTTACTTTTGATTTTGAACCCCTCTTTGTTCAGGGACACATTATTCCATTTATGTTAGCCACATGTCTGTGGAACTTGTTCAGTTTATGTCTCAGTTGTTGAATCTTGTTATGTTCATACAAATATTTACACATGTTAAGTTTGCTGAAAATAAAAGCAGTTGACAGTGAGAGGACATTTATTTTTTTGCTGAGTTTATGACAAAAGGTACCAAAAGGTACCATTACACAATGAGTGGTGAATGTTGCCACATTGCACTGGGATTAATGAAATATTCCCATTAAATGTTGTATTGTAGTTACAATGTAATGTACTGGTAAATGTGTTGTTTTTCACAAATGTTAGAAGCTGTGCGCTGCTGTAGGGTTGATTTGGACATTGACTTTCTTGACAGTGAGTGGACTTTGGTTTGGCCCGTGCTCCTGCACACAGTAACGCCTCTCTCTGTGGCAAGTCAGTAAAAAATCAAATAAATATGAGGATGCACAACTCCTTGTTTCAGGGTTAGGGCTGGCTCCCTGGGACTGTAGTTTGGGCTCTCACGTCCTGCAGTAAACCAATAGCTAGTCAAACGGATTTTAATCCACAGGATTAATAACAATGTAAGTACTCTCAGATATTACCTGTTAGATTTCGCTACACTCGGGAATAACATCTGCTAACCATGTGTATGTGACCAAACAATTTGATTTGATTTGACCAACATGGTTTAATTTTTTGTTGTTGTTGATTAGACCTAATATAGGTTTTGTCATTCTTTTTGAGATGTATTGCACCATTTCATTTTCAACCTGGATTAGTTCATCTAAGTTTCAATCATTAAACTATGATTAGTTACATGTGTCATAATGGTTTCGACATAGCAATATGTTCTCATTCTATTGCTATGGAAACAAATTAGCACTGGTCATTGCTAGTTAGCTTGACAATTAAGTTTGAAATACAGGCTATTAAAACTATACATTTTGGTCAAATTAGATAGCTGGCTAGTTGACCTTTAACACTCTTGTGGATACCATGATTACAATCACACTGAAAATGAAGCACATACACTGACATTTAATCCATTTAAACCTCCTGCAGGAGCAGTTCAGAATAATCCCTTATCTACATTTTCATTTCATTTTAAAACAATAGAGCAAGAAGATTTAAACTAAGAACAAAATTAAACTTAGTTTAGAAGAAGATTTAAATTGAACTAAGATTCATTTAAAACTAGGTTAAAAATGTGGTGCAACAAGATTAATACTAAAACCTTCATTTAACCCAGTTTAAACCTTGATTAAACCCAGTTTGAGTTAATCCATGTTGGTGCAACCCACCCCTATATATAACTGATGTTTATTTGATCTGGTTGATTGTATAGATTATTGTAATCAATGCTGTTCTGTTGTTATTATGATGTAATGTGTTTTCAAATATCACAAAATCCCTCCTGCCACAACAATGGGCTACACAGGCTATTGTACTTTAGAAACCGAATCAACAAATTGACCGGCATATTTACTCAACAATATCCTAAGTATCCACAGCATTTTGTTCCAAGGATGGTAAGAGAGAATAGATGCAGCAGTGCTGACATCCTTCCTCCTTCACTGTCTGCAGTACCAGGGACCATGGTGGGAATGAAGCCCTCCGATACACCCCCTACCCTGGTGGTGAAGCTGCTGAGTGCTGGCTCAGCGGCCTGCATCGCTGACCTGGTCACCTTTCCCCTGGATACAGCCAAAGTCAGACTCCAGGTAATGGTTCACTGTCCTCCTCCAGCCCTGAAGACTTGAGTCTGACCTCCTGTAACTCTGAATTTTACCAGTACCTCCTGTAACACTGATTCTTGTGGGGACCTCCGTTAACACTGACACTTGTGTACCCCAGATTCAGGGAGAGAAGGTGGCGTCGGAAGCTACCAAGGGTATCCGCTACAGGGGGGTGTTTGGGACAATCAGTACCATGATCCGGACGGAGGGGCCCAGGTCGCTGTATAACGGTCTGGTGGCGGGCTTACAGAGACAGATGTGCTTTGCCTCCATCAGGATCGGCTTCTATGACAACGTCAAAAACTTCTACTCTGGCGGAGCAGACAGTAAATTAGGATAATTAATTCGAGATAATAATCTGTGATGTTACATATTTTGTACCAAGAGAAGAAGCATCATATAGTACCTCAATCATCATCCTTTCAGTACTTAACAAACCCTCGTACCCCGTCTGCCCCTGTCCTATCCCAGCTGCAAATATTGGTATCCGTATCTTGGCCGGCTGCACCACAGGGGCCATGGCTGTGTCTTTCGCCCAGCCCACTGACGTGGTGAAGGTCCGCTTCCAGGCCCAGGTCAACCTGACCGGGGTGGCTCGTCGCTACACGGGCACCATGCAGGCCTACAAACACATTTTCAACCACGAGGGCATCCGCGGGCTCTGGAAAGGTTAGTCAGTACGGCCCTGGGCCCAATCGGTTGATTTGCAAGTAACACCAATCTCCATTGGTGGTGTTGCTGCTAACCTTGAGCCCCATTGATTGTGTTTGTCCGTAGTGGAACTGTTTGCATAGAAAATACCAAAGATTGTTGTCTATGTCACTGTCATTGGGGCGGCAGCGTAGCCTAGTGGTTAGAGTGTTGGACTAGTAACCGGAAGGTTGTGAGTTCAAACCCCCGAGCTGACAAGGTCGGGCAGTTAACCCACTGTTCCCAGGCCGTCATTGAAAATAAGAATATGTTCTTAACTGACTTGCCTGGTTAAATAAAGGTAAAATTAAATGTCAGGGATGTACAGATATTGATTGGAGCAGATGCTGCAAAGTTGATGATCCCATAGGACAGAACTTGAGTGCACCTGAAAATAAAACTTGGCTTTGCAGGTTGTTGTTGAGTTTTCTTGGGCCTTTTACTAATGATAGACTATTGGTTTAATTCTGGTATAACTATTGGGGTTATTAACCAACCGACCTGCTTCTTGTTCACTCCAGGCTGTCTACCCAACATCACTAGGAACGCTCTGGTCAACTGCACAGAGCTTGTGACCTATGACCTCATCAAGGAGGCCATTCTTAGGCACAACCTGTTGTCAGGTGAGTGGGTGCTATTGGTGCATACAGTCACAGCGAGACAGCTGACTGGGCAGGAGTCCACATGCCCTCTCGCTCTTTTGTTCTTCATGTGTCTTGAAAGTCTGATAACAGTATACATAGTGGTACATAATATTCTGTCCAGCTATGGAATAACACGGAGCTAACATTTATCTAAAGGATTTTTATTGCACCTTTCACAACAAAGCGGTATAAAACAGAGATAATGATTTCCTGTAGGCCTCGAGACAGAGGCCTTATACAGTACAGTGTATCTGCATGGCACTACTTGAATATTACCTTTAGTGTCAGCATTTCTGTTATACATCTGTGTTAATCAACTAGTTCATCTAAGGTTCAATCTTTAAACTATGATTAGTTACACATGTCATAATGGATTCACCATAACAATATGTTCTCATTCTATTTCTATGGAAACAAGCCAGCGCTGGTCATTGCTAGCTAGCTAGCTAGCAAATTGAGTTTGAAATACAGGCTAGTAAAACAAATTGCACTTTTTGGTCGAATTAGTTAGCTGGCTAGTTGACTTTTACAAACATGGTATCCACAAAATCTAAAATCGTTAATCATACTGAAAATAGGTTGATATCTTTGTGACAGTGTTTCAAAAGGGCTTGCGTTTTCCCACAGATAACCTCCCGTGCCATTTTGCTTCTGCGTTCGGCGCCGGCTTCGTTACCACCTGCATTGCCTCTCCCGTGGACGTGGTGAAGACACGATACATGAACTCTCCGCCGGGCCAGTATAAAAGTGCCATCAACTGTGCCTGGACCATGGCCACCAAAGAGGGACCCACAGCCTTCTACAAAGGGTGAGCTCACAGACAGTCACACACACTGTACAAACAGACCGGTGTCCTTCAGTCTGTTGATAGAACAAGACAGTTGGATGTAGTTGTACATTTTAGTCCTCAATGATATATCATTGATTTTCCTGTTTTGGGTGGTTACCTTGACACAGTAACTCTACCAGAGGAGGCTGGTGGGAGGAGATATAGGAGGACTGGCTCATTGTAATGGCTGGAATGTAATCAAATTCTAGCCATTACAATGAGCCCATCCTCCTATAGCTCCTCCCAGCAGTCCCCTCTGAACTCTACTAAGCAAAACTTTGGAGCATTCGCAGGGTTCTTTAGTAGAAAGTCTCTCCCTGACATGCCAACTAATGTTTAATTTGTCCTCTTGTTCCCTGTAGATTTGTGCCCTCATTTCTAAGGCTGGGCTCATGGAACGTTGTGATGTTTGTGTCGTTTGAGCAGCTCAAGAGAGTCATGATGGTAGGAAAGCAGAAGATGGAGGACAAAAGTTAACTTCATTCCTACGTTCAAAGAGCCCTATGCAATGATGGATTGACAAGCGCACAAACCCTAGCCCTATTGAGTTGGACCCACAATGTAGTGTAGACAGACTACAGCAATACTATGGACCACGATCCATAACGTTAAGATGCCTATGTGTTCGTCAGCATGTTGTATGAATAATGAGGAATCCTTTGTTAAAAAAGGAGTTATGAAAGTGCATTTGAAGTGCATCTACATTGGAGAAGTTTTATTTTCTATTTTTATTTATTTTGACCTATACTTCTCCTACGGTCTCAAACCAGTCCTTGTGGACCTCTAGATATTCTCTAAAGTGTATTTAGCACACCTGCCAAATGTGAACGAATCAGCAAGCCGACTGTTCCTTTAAATCAGGTGTACTAGGGTTAGGATACAGTACTCTAGGAACGACTGCTGGGCTACCAGGACCGGGTTGAAAAAGGCTTCCCTTGTATTGTGTGCTTAAATTGAATCCCCAACAACAACTCCCGGTCGCCGGTTAAGGCAGCCCCCTCCGCAACGCTCTGATTTAGAGGGGTTGGGTTAAATGCAGAAGACACATTTCAGTTGAATGCATTCAGTTGTGCAGCTGACTATTTATCCCACTTTCCCTTAGCCCCCCCCCAACAAATGTAATAAGTTAGTTTAATAATTAGTATTTAGATGTTGGTAATTTGCAATATATTGAACTTTATAAATATGCTTATTTTGTTTGTCTGTGTTCATTGTATTGTATATTACACGCTCCATTTGATCTCAATCTCAGCCTGACAGCTGACAGTCATCACACACTCATCCAAAAACATCACATCAGAAGTTTAATTTATTAACACTGGACATGTGTCAGTCGTTACAAAGATCCATACTGGGTCTACAAAATGTCAAATCATCTTCAAAAAACTAAATCAGGGCCCACGGCCTATAAATAACAGACAAAATACCATACAAAGTCAGCTTTCAGCAAAGACAATATTGTACGAATGTGTGGAATAGGCAGCGGCGTAATAACCAGTAATCTCAGCACCACCTATTGAAATGTATTGACAACAATGACGGTATCAATTCAAACGCATTAAAACATGCACAGAGCTCTCCGTGTCTGAGGAAGTGGTACAACCATTGAGCATTAGGTAAACAAATTATTCCTTAGTTGTAAGTCTACTACGATATAAATTCCCTCTCTGGGCACATATTTGATTCCTGAGCAAGAAGGACAAATACGAGAATGAGTAGGCAAAGTTATTATGAATACATGCGAGACGGCACTTGTTGACTTTGTTAAATAAATTCAAACCTAGTTAATGTTATTATTATTATTACCAATCTGCATTTCCTCTAAAACTATTTTGTGATTCCGTTTCCATGTCCACTGAAAAGTACACAGCCAATCAACTACATAGAACTAGTGCCCTACTATTTTATTTCCCCTTTTGTAATATTTGAAGCATTGGAATGGTCATTATTTGAGGCAGAGGGTTGAATTCCAGTCACCTGGTCTTATTTCTAAAAACTAGTCACTAATTTATACAAATAAAAAATAAGTGTGTAGATTGGGTCTAAACTAAGATCGAAGGGAAAGCTAGCTCAAAATGTCCCTTATTAGTTTGGAAGTACGCTGTAATGTATCGAGGTTCTGGTGGTCCCGATGAGGTCCAAGCGAGACCCGTTCAGTCGGTTGGTCAGTCAGTTACTTCTTGGACTATCCGTCATGGTGAGGGCGACGGCGGGGTCCAGTAGTTGAATCTTGATATTGTCGTGGAACTTTTCCCTGTAGTGGTTGAACTCCATGATGCTCTCGGGCTCCTCCTCCACCCAGAACTTATCAAACTTGTACACCAGGTAACCTGAAGCAGGGAGGCCAAGACAGAGTTAGGGGTTTAGGTAACCTGAAGCAGGGAGTTATCCCCTATGCTACTGACAAACAGAGTTGAGCGCGATTAGCATACACTTACAGAACAGCTGATGGAGGTGCTGCAGTTGGGGTCTCCCAGACACCGTGTTGTAGAAGTGGGGTTTGAGAGCACCACTCTTCAGTAAACTGTATGCCATCTCCGTCAGGTTGATACCCACTATGGCATAGGAGTACCTGAAACATGACACACATATGATAATCATTAAAAGGCTATAAATGTTGCCAAAGTAAGTTTACTTTGGGTGTGCTTGTTGTAGCTTGTTTGGGGCCCAGGTGGGCAGAGGTTTCAAATGTGGAAACTCTACCCACCCAGTACATTGGGCAAGCTAAAACAAACAACTATTGACAGATGAGTGAATATACTGAAATGTGCAACAGAACAGCTGACATATAAAGAACAGAGTTCAACAGGCCAGTCAACTCCTAAAATGAGATAATTACGTAATCCTTACCCCAGTTTGGGATGGTTTGCGTGGGACAGCACTTGCCGAGCCTCTTCAGTGTAGTTCTCACTAAAGAACCTGTAATAAACAAGATACCAAATTTAAAAAGTTAAGAAATCTAGCTTAAACTTGAGAAAAAAATATACAACTTTTCAGAATACTGATGAGCAAGGGTAGATTGTTAAGGACTGGACAGTCATTCAGACAACATAACTCACACAAGGTTGGTTAGGCCCAACATGCCCATTCCTCGGAAGTCAGTCTTGGGGTCATCGCCTTGGAAACCAATGTCGCCCCACTGTTTGGTAACTCTGGACTCCAGTTTGACCTCGGGCATCAACAGGTCCCAGAACTGTAGAGTCAGACAAGTCCATTCCTGTTAATGCTTTACACTTACACTTTAAACAGAGATGATATTAAAAAGTTTGAAAAAGTCATGTTGAATCATCTCATCCATAAACAGTCCACTGCTCCATGCTAGTCATTGACATAAAAAAAAATGAACGGCCACAGTACCTTCAAAAGCATTTCCTCGTGTTGGACTTTATCAGAGTCAAAATTCTCCTTCCTCAACTCTTCCACGGACGTGAATAAGTTCCTGTATCCTGTTATTTGTAAGAGACACAGCTTCAGATTCACCTTAAACCTAGGACCAAAGAGACACACATTAGCCATCAATACATACCATATAAAATAATCTATATAAAACATTAATAAAACAAACTGTAAAGGGTAACAAGACTGACGTGGGATCCCTCTGCGTTTTGACATTCTTTTCCCTCATGACAAGATCCAGATGCTTCTCCAAACCATCCTCCTCCACATCCACAGCAGCTCTTAATAGCTGGAGAGAGGGAAGGAGAGAGGAAGAGAGAGGGAGGGGAAAAGGATGGAGGGACAGAGGAGAGAGATGGTGTGATTAGTTATCTCATCCATTGTAATAGCTCAGAGTTTGTGTTAGTACTTCTCCTACAGACTATGATGTCATAACAAGCACGATGATCACTGAGGTCAGATGATGGAATGATGGAACCAACTATGTATTACCTACTGCCTTAACTTTGTATGGGGGAAATGCCATAGTAACAGAGTGATGCTGAGACTCAGAATTGTTCCCTTTAAAATGTATGCCAAACAAAAACGAATATTTGCAAAGTTAAGCAAACCATACAACTACGCACGACGACTTCCAACAGTGCAGATGCAAAGGTTTGGTAAGTGAATGACAACACCAACACCACAAACTGTCATTTTATTACCAAACTTTGCATCTGCACTGTTCAACTAAATGTGTTACCATGGAAATGCCCACGAACTGTTGATAAGAATGTGCTTAGCATAACAAGAATAACAACAAAAAAAATCAAGTGAAAGGAATTGATTTCCAACATATACCTTAGATTTGGAGTTCTTGAGTGAGTATTCTGAATGAAGAAAAATCAAATGCCAGGTTAAAAACAGTTCAAAATGATAATGAATAGCACAACTGACAGCTTCTTTTTCGTAAGGGTTGGGTAGTGTTCATTGGGTGTCGAATGGAGGAAAAACACGGAGGACTATCTGGACTTGCCCAATTAGAGATGCCAATTGTTGTTTTCCCGTAACAAAATGCTTTAAAACATGTTCTGTTACCCTAATGAACACTATTTAGCTCTAGAATGTAACCTCACCTGCTTTCGTTGTCCTTGGCGCCCCAGGCTTGTAGCCGGCACAAATCCTTTGCAGCTCGCATTTCCCTGTCACCTGTCTGATGAACCACTTCAGCCAGTATCTAAGGAAGGATGTGTAGAAGTATCCCCAGATGCTGCCGAACATGGTCTACAACATAAACATGTCAGCAAGAGTTCCAAATACAACAAGGCAAGTGAACGACACCATAATCATACGAGTCATCCAAGACACATACTGGTAGGACAGCAATGGGGAGCCGTGCCTCTTCTTCGAGACAAACGAGCACACAAAAAGATTCCCCGTGTACTCCAGACAAGCCAATCGATTTATCATTTAGTTGTACGCAGCGCAATGGAATTAATGGCTGGAGAATTTTAAAAATCCAGCAATGGTAATGTCTCTGTAGTAGGAGCTAGCTATTGATACCTTCAAGCTATCAGTCTAAAGTACTGCAGGACCTCCCCAAAAACAATCATTCGCTACTCTGTACAAAACCCCATATTCAATGGGAACGGTTGATACGTAGCTAATCTTAAAATGGCATGTCATCAGATAGGCCTAGGTGGTCATGTTAGGTCAAGTCAATCACTGGAAAGTTACCGTAGCAGTAACTTTCCACGTTGCCCCCCTCCCAAATGATCTAAATCTAACTGCAAGTATTTCACAATCATTGATTTGCTAGCAAGCCATCTGTTGAATGCTGTTCCAGGACAGTCATTTACTTAGCTAGGAGACCAGGCGTGATTCATTTAGCCAATTAGTGAGTCGTACAGCCCAGAAACCAGGTGCAGGCTGTGGCTGCTGAACCAGGCTTGCCAGTGAGTAGAAGTGAAATGAGAGAACACGTTGCAACTTGAACAGAAAGGCTCTATTGTAATTTGAGCTCCTACTTTAGTAGGTGTCTTTACACAAATGGCTTTTGCTTGGCAAAATAACTGCTTTTGTTAGCCGACTGGCAGCTTGTCTTTTGTTTAGCAGCTAACGTTAGTTACCTCCTAACTAACAGCTAGCTAGTCAGCTCGCAGTAGATCGTCTCATTTCAGCCACTGTGCCTCCACCGTAAAGCTTCAGCACAGTAGCTTGAGGTTTCTAAGTTGTTGGGGTACTAAAAATGTACAGTAATTTCATTGACCGGTACAACACTAACTAGCCTAGCTATAACAAACTGACTGTTCTGGAACAGTCTTCAACTGATAGCTTGCTAGCAAATCAATGACTGTGAAATACTTGCAGTTAGAGACCTAGATAATTAACCCCAGAAAGAAAGTCAACATGTTCATAAACACAGTTAGCTATACCTGGCTTTTAAGCGTTAGCTAGCTACCTAACGTTAGCTAGCTTAGCCACACAATCACAACAGGTTGTCAATATTTACCTCTAGTAATCAGGTGGATTATGTCAGCAATTACGCCTTGATTTGAGTGAATATAGCAACAAATAGACCTAGTGGTGAGCGTTATTTACTTTAGCAATGACAAATTCCTCAGATTAAACTAAAAAGAGATGTGTCCACTGAGGTAGTGATGTTGACAAGTCTTTTGGCTAACCTCTTCTTTGATTAATAGAATCTCGACCCACAAGTGTACCACTTTACCTTTAGCGCCACCTGTTGGGTTGGGGTATGGTGAGTTGATGGAATCCTGGGGTGTATTCAATACACAGATTCTGTTTCAAAACGTTTTGCAACAGAACAGAAACCTTGTACTCCAAACGCTCTTCAACGACAAGTTGTTGTGTTCTTAAACGGACGTTGTAGTTCCTTTTAATTGTATGGTTTCCACGTGTTGCCACTCCAATCTGAATAGTCTAAGGGTTTGGCACAAGCTGCTATAAATGATAGATTCTGCTCTAAAGTGAACTGAAGTTTGTGGGGCTCCTTCCAACTTCTTCTAGCCGCTTATTTTTTATATTTAAGAGAGACACGACTGAACTCCAACTTCTATTTAAGAAAAAAAACGGGACTCAAAAACATTTGGAGTAAACTTATTTACCTGCTAATTAATTGCACTCATCTGGTGTCCCAGGTCTAAATCAGTCCCAGATTAGACGGGAACAATGAAAAAAAAACAGTGGAACAGGCTTCGAGGTCCAGAGTTGAATTTGAGGGCACTAACCTATTATAGTAGCTGCATTTCCTATACTTGCCACACGAAGGTGCGGATGTTGCATAGGATGTATGGTGAAAATACTTCCATAAAGAAACCATGGTCACTGGTCATATGGATTAAGTTTAACAGCTCGACAAATTCCTTGAATTAGTAGTGTGTTCATATTTGATTGAAGTATGGAATCAGACATGTCAATCTCCCATTTTTAAACAGTAATGTTTTGGCAAAAAAAAAACATTGCATGTATGGATACTTTATCTATGAAATAGCTTTATCAATCTAGGTATCTTCAACTATTTATCTATATATTTTTCAATAATGTATCTATACACTGCCAGTTCTCTGACCTCCTCCCTATAGGCCGTCTCATCGTTGTCGGGGATCAGGCCTACCACTGTTGTGTCATTAGCAAACTTAATGATGGTGTTGGAGTCAGGTTTGCCACGCAGTCGTTGGTGAACAGGGAGTACAGGAGGGGACTAAGTACACACCCCTGAGGGGCCCCAGTGTTAAGGATCAGTGTGGCAGACGTGTTGTTGCCTACTCTTACCACCTGGGGGCGGGCTGTCAGGAAGTCCAGGATCCAGTTTCAGAGGGAGGTGCTTAGTCCCAGAGTCCTTAGCTTATTGATGAGCTTCATGGGTACTACGGTGTTGAACGCTGAGCTGTAGTCAATGAACAGCCTTCTCACATACAGTGGGGAGAACAAGTATTTGATACACTGCCGATTTTGCAGGATTTCCTACTTACAAAGCATGTTGAGGTCTGTCATTTTTATCATAGGTACATTTCAACTGTGAGAGGCGGAATCTAAAACAAAAATCCAGAAAATCACATTGTATGATCTTTGCATTTTATTGCATGACATAAGTACTTGATACATCAGAAAAGCAGAACTTAATATTTGGTACAGAAACCTTTGCTTGCAATTACAGAGATCATATGTTTCCTGTAGTTCTTGACCAGGTTTGCACACACTGCAGCAGGGATTTTGGCCCACTCCTCCATACAGACCATCTCCAGATCCTTCAGGTTTCGGGGCTGTCGCTGGGCAATAAGGACTTTCAGCTCCCTCCAAAGATTTTCTATTGGGTTCAGGTCTGGAGACTGGCTAGGCCACTCCAGGACCTTGAGATGCTTCTGACGGAGCCACTCCTTAGTTGCCTTGGCTGTGTGTTTCGGGTCGTTGTCATGCTGGAAAACCCAGCCACGACCCATCTTCAATGCACTTAGAGGGAAGGAGGTTGTTGGCCAAGATTTCGCGATACATGGCCCCATCCATCCTCCCCTCAACATGGTGGAGTCGTCCTGTCCCCTTTGCAGAAAAGCATCCCCAAAAAATGATGTTTCCACCTCCATGCTTCATGGTTGGGATGGTGTTCTTGGGGTTGTACTCATCCTTCTTCTTCCTCCAAACACGGCGAGTGGAGTTTAGACCAAAAAGCTCTATTTTTGTCTCATCAGACCACATGACCTTCTCCCATTCCTCCTCTGGATCATCCAGATGGTCATTGACAAACTTCAGACAGGCCTGGACATGCGCTGGCTTGAGCAGGGGGAACTTGCGTGCGCTGTAGGATTTTAATCCATGATGGCAGTGTGTTACTAATGGTTTTCTTTGAGACTGTGGTCCTAGCTCTCTTCAGGTCATTTACCAGGTCCTGCCGTGTAGTTCTGGGCTGATCCCTCATCTTCCTCATGATCATTGATGCCCCACGAGGTGAGATCTTGCATGGAGCCCCAGACCGAGGGTGATTGAGCGCCATCTTGAATTTCTTCCATTTTCTAATAATTGTGCCAACAGTTGTTGCCTTCTCACCAAGCTGCTTGCCTATTGTCCTGTAGCCCATCCCAGCCTTGTGCAGGTCTACAATTTTATCCCTGATGACCTTACACAGCTCTCTGGTCTTGGCCATTGTGGAGAGGTTGGAGTCTGTTTGATTGAGTGTGTGGACAGGTGTCTTTTATACAGGTAACGAGTTCAAACAGGTGCAGTTAATACAGGTAATGAGTGGAGAACAGGAGGGCTTCTTAAAGAAAAACTAATAGTTCTGTGAGAGCTGGAATTCTTACGGGTTGGTAGATGATCAAATACTTATGTCATGCAATAAAATGCTAATTAATTACTTTAAAAAAAATACAATGTGATTTTCTGGATTTTTGTTTTAGACTCAGTCTCTCACAGTTGAAGTGTACCTATGATAAAAATTACAGACCTCTACATGCTTTGTAAGTAGGAAAACCTGCAAAATCGGCAGTGTATCAAATACTTGTTCTCCCCACTGTAGGTGTTCCTTTTGTCCAGGTGAGAAAGGGCAGTGTGGAGTACGACTGAGATTGCATTATCTGTGGATCTGTTGGGGCGGTATGTGAATTGGAGTGGGTCTAGGGTGTCCGGGAGGATGCTGTTGATGTGACATATATGTTGTGGTGTTTAAATTGTAATTAAAAGGTCCAATGAAGCCATTTTTATCTCAATTTCAAAACAATTCTGGAAAAGAATTAGGTACCTTACTGTAATTGTTTTCAATTTAAAATGTCTAAAAGAAAAAAATTGCTTCTTAGTGAAGATCAGATGAAGAGGAGGACGACCGTGACACATATATATATATATATATATATATATATATATATATATATATATATATATATATATATATATATATATATATATATATATATATATACAGTACCAGTCAAAAGTTTGGGCACACCTACTCATTCCAGGGTTTTTCTTTCTTTTTACTATTTTATACATTATAGAATAGTAGTGAAGACATCACAACTATGAAATAACACATATGGAATCATGTAGTAACCAAGAAAGTATTTAAAAAATCAAAATATATTTGAGATTCTTCAAATAGCCACCCTTTGCCTTGATGACAGCTTTGCACACTCTTGGCATTCTCTCAACCAGCTTCATAAGGAAAGCATTTAAGGTGTGCCTTGTTAAAGGTTCATTTGTGGAATTTCTTTCCTTCTTAATGTGTTTGGGCCAATCAGTTGTGTTGTGACAAGGTAGTGGTGGTTTACAGAAGATAGCCCTATTTGGTAAAACACCAAGTCCATATTATGGCAAGAACAGCTCAAATAAGCAAAGAGAAACAATGGTCCATCATTACTTTAAGACATGAAGGTCAGTAAATACCGACAATTTCAATACATTTTTAAGTTTCTTCGAGTGAAGTTGCAAACACCATCAAGCGCTATGATGAAAATGGCTCTCGTGAGGACTGCCACAGGAAAGCAAGACCCAGAGTTACCTCTGCTGCAGAGGATAAGTTTATTCGAGTTAATGGCACCTCAGATTGCAGCCCAAATAAAGTTCAAGTAACAGACACATCTCAATATCAACTGTTCAGAGGAGACTGTTTGAATCAGGTCTTCATGGTCGAATTGCTATATAGAAACCACTACTAAAGTCACCAATAAGAAGAAGAGACTTGCTTGGGCCAAGAAACATGAGCTATGGACATTAGACCAGTGGAAATCTGTCCTTTGGTCTGACGCTGTGTCTTTGTGAGACGCGGAGTAGGTGATCGGTTGATCTCCGCATGTGTATTTCCCACCGAGAAGCATGGAGGAGGAGTTGTGGGGGTGCTTCGATGGTGACACTGTCTGTGATTTATTTAGAATTCCAGGCACACTTAACCAGCATGGCTACCACAGCATTCTGCAGCGATACGCCATCCCATCTGGTTTGCATTTTTCCCATCTGGGACTATCATTTGTTTTTCAATAGGACAATAACCCAACACACTTCCAGGCTGTGTAAGGGCTATTTGACCAATGAGGAGAGTGATGGAGTGCTGCATCAGATGACCTGGCCTCCACAATCACCCGACCTCAATCCAATTGAGATGGTTTGGGATGAGTTGGACTGCAGAGTGAAGGAAAAGCAGCCAACAAGTGCTCAGCATTTGTGGGAACTCCTTCAAGACTGTTGGAAAATACTTCCTCATGAAGCTTGCCAAAAGTGTGCAAAGGGTGGCTACTTTTTAAGAATTTGTTCAACACTTTTTTGTTACTACATGATGCCATATGGGTTATTTCATAGTTTTGATGTCTTCACTATTATTCTACAATGTAGAAAATAGTTTTAAAAAATAAAGAAAAACCCGGCAATGTGTAGGTGTGTCCAAACGTTTGACCGGTACTCTATATAAGACTGCGCTCTGCCTTTAAGGTTTGTATCACTGGCCTCAGTGGCTGCTGTCTCATCTAATCATCTTTCCTGGGCTTCTTAGGGCCAGGAAAGGTGAGCTATTCTGTGTGTGTGTGTGTGTGTGTGTGTGTGTGTGTGTGTGTGTGTGTGTGTGTGTGTGTGTGTGTGTGTGTGTGTGTGTGTGTGTGTGTGTGTGTGTGTGTGTGTGTGATCAGAGACACACTGAAATACAGTAGGATGACATTACCAACCATGTCTTAATGTTATAATCCCTTCAGACGGTTGGTTACAATGCTACACTCACTACGTGCCTCACATTGACCCAGTACCTCCTGTATATAGCCTCGTTATTGTTATCTTATTGTGTTACATTAAATGGTTTACTTTAGTTTATTTTGTCAATATTTTCTTAACTCTATTTCTTGAACTGCATTTTTGGTTAAGGGCTTGTAAGTAAGCATTTCACAGGTAAGGTTGTATTCAGCGCATGTGACTAATACAATTTGATTTGATTTGAAATTGTAAGTATTCCAACTATTTAGTTGATTGACAGAAATGAAGAAAACATTGACATTCAATACTCCAATACTATACCAGTAATTCCTACCATGATTTACAAAACGTGTCATAATACAATGATGGCACAGTGTTGGTGCTATCTGGTATTCTTGGGATGTCCCTACCCAAACCATAACCTTAACCATCACCATAACTGTGACGTCTGCTCCCAGCCCACACCCTCAAACACCTAGATCCCCTGAACGCAGCTCACTTTCCAGCCCACACCCTCAAACACCTAGATCCCCTGAACGCAGCTCACTTTCCAGCCCACACCCTCAAATACCTAGATCCCCTGAACGCAGCTCACTTTCCAGCCCACACCCTCAAACACCTAGATCCCCTGAACGCAGCTCACATTCCAGTACACACCCTCAAACACCTAGATCCCCTGAACGCAGCTCACTTTCCAGCCCACACTCCCAAACACCTAGATCCCCTGAACGCAGCTCACATTCCAGCCCACACCCTCAAACACCTAGATCCCCTGAACGCAGCTCACTTTCCAGCCCACACTCTCAAACACCTAGATCCCCTGAATGCAGCTCACATTCCAGCCCACACCCTCAAACACCTAGATCCCCTGAACGCAGCTCACTTTCCAGCCCACACCCTCAAACACCTAGATCCCCTGAACGCAGCTCACATTCCAGTACACACCCTCAAACACCTAGATCCCCTGAACGCAGCTCACTTTCCAGCCCACACTCTCAAACACCTAGATCCCCTGAACGCAGCTCACCTTCCAGCCCACACCCTCAAACACCTAGATCCCCTGAACGCAGCTCACTTTCCAGTACACACCCTCAAACACCTAGATCCCCTGAACGCAGCTCACCTTCCAGCCCACACCCTCAAACACCTAGATCCCCTGAACGCAGCTCACCTTCCAGCCCACACCCTCAAACACCTAGATCCCCTGAACGCAGCCCACCTTCCAGCCCACACCCTCAAACACCTAGATCCCCTGAACGCAGCTCACCTTCCAGCCCACACCCTCAAACACCTAGATCCCCTGAACGCAGCTCACTATCCATATCCTAATCACCTGAATTCTATTCACTTGTTCACACACCTGTATGTCATTATCACACACTATTTAGTTCAGTTCTTTGCACCCCATCACTATGAGGTATTGTTTGTTTTGTGACACACGTCTTTTGGAGCACTGGACTTCCCTGTGATTTACTCCTCCTGTGCTGGATAGTTTTTGCCTGCCTCACGAATGACGCCTTTTGCCTATTCCCTGCCTGTACTTTAGCCTATCGGATTTCCTGTTACCTACCTATTGCCCAATCTCCCGTACTACGTTACTAGCCTTTTCCCTGCCTTTACTGTTTCCCTTTTGGACCCCCTGTGTATGACCTTCTGTCTGCCTCTGGACCCAGCTACCTGCTTCCTCCTGTGGTCCTTTGCAATAAAC
This sequence comes from Oncorhynchus keta, assembly GCF_023373465.1. NCBI lineage: Eukaryota > Metazoa > Chordata > Actinopteri > Salmoniformes > Salmonidae > Oncorhynchus > Oncorhynchus keta. Next base: position 15,667,803 of record NC_068436.1, read on the forward strand.
ACCTGCTGCGCCCTGCGCTTGAAACCAGCTCTCTTTCTCCCCTCGTGTTCATTACAATAACCCTTACCTTAACCATTTTACATTTCAACTTCAACGGGGTGATGTCATCGTTGGACTTCCCAGGGAGCAATGATCCATAACACAGTATCTTGGCGGTGAGGATTGGGGACATGACAGGGAGAACAACACATGGAGGAGATACTGAATCAGATTCATTTGACCTGGAAATCTAGACTAAAGCCATTGTCCCCCTGAGTGCACTGCTGTCGAACAGCACCACATGTACTGTACTGTCACAGTGAAACATCTTCACATACAGTACAGGCAGTGGCGGACTGAGGCATAGGCAACATGGGAAGCCGACCGGAGAGACATCTTGCCGGGGACAGCATGGGGTGCCCGCACAAAAAAAACAATGTATAATAATATTCCAAAATGGTGACATTTGCGTTATTGGTTTTCTATGGAAGCCCGGGGTAGATTGACCTCAGCTCTCCCCACTGGAGGCCCGGGGTAGGGGGAACGGGGGTAGATTGACCTCAGGTCTCCCCACTGGAAGCCCGGGGCAGGGGGAGCGGGGGTAGGTTGACCTCAGGTCTCCCCACTGGAAGCCCGGGGTTGGGGGAGCGGGGGTAGGTTGACCTCAGGTCTCCCCACTGGAAGCCCGGGGTTGGGGGAGCGGGGGTAGATTGACCTCAGGTCTCCCCACTGGAAGCCCGGGGTTGGGGGAGCGGGGGTAGGTTGACCTCAGGTCTCCCCACTGGAAGCCCGGGGTAGGGGGAGCGGAGTTGGTTGACCTCAGGTCTCCCCACTAGAAGCCCGGGGTAGGGGGAGCGGAGTTGGTTGACCTCAGGTCTCCCCACTGGAAGCCCGGGGTAGGGGGAGCGGGGGTAGGTTGACCTCAGGTCTCCCCACTGGAAGCCCGGGGTAGGGGGCGGGGGTAGGTTGACCTCAGGTCTCCCCACTGGAAGCCCGGGGTTGGGGGGAGCGGGGGGTAGGTTGACCTCAGGTCTCCCCACTGGAAGCCCAGGGTAGGGAGAGCGGGGGTAGGTTGACCTCAGGTCTCCCCACTGGAAGCCCGGGGTAGATTGACCTCAGCTCTCCCCACTGGAAGCCCGGGGCAGGGGGAGCGGGGGTAGGTTGACCTCAGGTCTCCCCACTGGAAGCCCGGGGTAGGGAGAGCGGGGGTAGGTTGACCTCAGGTCTCCCAACTAGAAGCCCGGGGTAGGGGGAGCGGAGTTGGTTGACCTCAGGTCTCCCCACTGGAAGCCCGGGGTAGGGGGAGCGGGGGTAGGTTGACCTCAGGTCTCCCCACTGGAAGCCCGGGGTAGGGGGAGTGGGGGTAGGTTGACCACAGGTCTCCCCACTAGAAGCCCGGGGTAGGGGGAGCGGAGTTGGTAGACCTCAGGTCTCCCCACTGGAAGCCCGGGGTTGGGGGAGCGGGGTTAGGTTGACCTCAGGTCTCCCCACTGGAATCCCGGGGTAGGGGGAGTGGGGGTAGGTTGACCTCAGGTCTCCCCACTGGAAGCCCGGGGTAGGGGGAGCGGGGGTAGGTTGACTTCAGGTCTCCCCACTGGAAGCCCGGGGTAGGGGGAGTGGGGGTAGGTTGACCTGAGGTCTCCCCACTGGAAGCCCGGGGTAGGGGGAGCGGGGGTAGGTTGACCTCAGGTCTCCCCACTGGAAGCCCGGGGTAGGGGGAGCGGGGGTAGGTTGACCTCAGGTCTCCCCACTGGAAGCCCGGGGTTGGGGGAGCAGGGGTAGGTTGACCTCAGGTCTCCCCACTGGAAGCCCGGGGTAGGGGGAGCGGGGGTAGGTTGACCTCAGGTCTCTCCACTGGAAGCCCGGGGTAGGGGGAGCGGGGGTAGGTTGACCTCAGGTCTCCCCACTGGAAGCCCGGGGCAGGGGGAGCGGGGGTAGGTTGACCTCAGGTCTCCCCACTGGAAGCCCGGGGTTGCGGGAGCGGGGTTAGGTTGATCTCAGGTCTCCCCACTGGAAGCCCGGGGTAGGTTGACCTCAAGTCTCCCCACTGGAAGCCCGGGGTAGGTTGACCTCAGGTCTCCCCACTGGAAGCCCGGGGTAGGGTGAGCGGGGTTAGGTTGATCTCAGGTCTCCCCACTGGAAGCCCGGGGTAGGGGGAGCGGGGGTAGGTTGACCTCAGGTCTCCCCACTGGAAGCCCGGGGTAGGGGGAGCGGGGGTAGGTTGACCTCAGGTCTCCCCACTGGAAGCCCGGGGTAGGGGAAGCGGGGGTAGGTTGACCTCAGGTCTCCCCACTGGAAGCCCGGGGTTGGGGGAGTGGGGGTAGGTTGACCTCAGGTCTCCCCACTAGAAGCCCGGGGTAGCGGAAGCGGGGGTAGGTTGACCTCAGGTCTCCCCACTGGAAGCCCGGGGTTGGGGGAGCGGGGTTAGGTTGATCTCAGGTCTCCCCACTGGAAGCTCGGGGTAGGTTGACCTCAGGTCTCCCCACTGGAAGCCCGGGGTAGGTTGACCTCAGGTCTCCCCACTGGAAGCCCGGGGTAGGGTGAGCGGGGTTAGGTTGATCTCAGGTCTCCCCACTGGAAGCCCGGGGTAGGGGGAGCGGGGGTAGGTTGACCTCAGGTCTCCCCACTGGAAGTCCGGGGTAGGGGGAGCGGGGGTAGGTTGACCTCAGGTCTCCCCACTGGAATCCCGGGGTAGGGGGAGTAGGGGTAGGTTGACCTCAGGTCTCCCCACTAGAAGCCCGGGGTAGGGGGAGTGGGGGTAGGTTGACCTCAGGTCTCCCCACTAGAAGCCCGGGGTAGGGGAAGCGGGGGTAGGTTGACCTCAGGTCTCCCCACTGGAAGCCCGGGGTTGGGGGAGCGGGGTTAGGTTGATCTCAGGTCTCCCCACTGGAAGCCCGGGGTAGGTTGACCTCAGGTCTCCCCACTGGAAGCCCGGGGTAGGTTGACCTCAGGTCTCCCCACTGGAAGCCCGGGGTAGGGTGAGCGGGGTTAGGTTGATCTCAGGTCTCCCCACTGGAAGCCCGGGGTAGGGGGAGCGGGGGTAGGTTGACCTCAGGTCTCCCCACTGGAAGTCCGGGGTAGGGGGAGCGGGGGTAGGTTGACCTCAGGTCTCCCCACTGGAAGCCCGGGGTAGGGGGAGTGGGGGTAGGTTGACCTCAGGTCTCCCCACTAGAAGCCCGGGGTAGGGGGAGTGGGGGTAGGTTGACCTCAGGTCTCCCCACTAGAATCCCGGGGTAGGGGGAGTGGGGGTAGGTTGATCTCAGGTCTCCCCACTGGAAGCCCGGGGTAGGGGGAGCGGGGGTAGGTTGATCTCAGGTCTCCCCACTGGAAGCCCGGGGTAGGGGGAGCGGGGGTAGGTTGACCTCAGGTCTCCCCACTGGAATCCCGGGGTAGGGGGAGTGGGGGTAGGTTGATCTCAGGTCTCCCCACTGGAAGCCCGGGGTAGGGGAAGTGGGGGTAGGTTGATCTCAGGTCTCCCCACTGGAAGCCCGGGGTAGGTTGACCTCAGGTCTCCCCACTGGAAGCCCGGGGTAGGGTGAGCGGGGTTAGGTTGATCTCAGGTCTCCCCACTGGAAGCCCGGGGTAGGGGGAGCGGGGGTAGGTTGACCTCAGGTCTCCCCACTGGAAGTCCGGGGTAGAGGGAGCGGGGGTAGGTTGACCTCAGGTCTCCCCACTGGAAGCCCGGGGTAGGGGGAGCGGGGGTAGGTTGACCTCAGGTCTCCCCACTGGAAGCCCGGGGTTGGGGGAGCAGGGGTAGGTTGACCTCAGGTCTCCCCACTGGAAGCCCGGGGTAGGGGGAGCGGGGGTAGGTTGACCTCAGGTCTCTCCACTGGAAGCCCGGGGTAGGGGAGCGGGGGTAGGTTGACCTCAGGTCTCCCCACTGGAAGCCCGGGGCAGGGGGAGCGGGGGTAGGTTGACCTCAGGTCTCCCCACTGGAAGCCCGGGGTTGCGGGAGCGGGGTTAGGTTGATCTCAGGTCTCCCCACTGGAATCCCGGGGTAGGTTGACCTCAGGTCTCCCCACTGGAAGCCCGGGTAGGTTGACCTCAGGTCTCCCCACTGGAAGCCCGGGGTAGGGTGAGCGGGGTTAGGTTGATCTCAGGTCTCCCCACTGGAAGCCCGGGGTAGGGGGAGCGGGGGTAGGTTGACCTCAGGTCTCCCCACTGGAAGCCCGGGGTAGGGGAGCGGGGGTAGGTTGACCTCAGGTCTCCCCACTGGAAGCCCGGGGTAGGGGAAGCGGGGGTAGGTTGACCTCAGGTCTCCCCACTGGAAGCCCGGGGTTGGGGGAGTGGGGGTAGGTTGACCTCAGGTCTCCCCACTAGAAGCCCGGGGGTAGCGGAAGCGGGGGTAGGTTGACCTCAGGTCTCCCCACTGGAAGCCCGGGGTTGGGGGAGCGGGGTTAGGTTGATCTCAGGTCTCCCCACTGGAAGCCCGGGGTAGGTTGACCTCAGGTCTCCCCACTGGAAGCCCGGGGTAGGTTGACCTCAGGTCTCCCCACTGGAAGCCCGGGGTAGGGTGAGCGGGGTTAGGTTGATCTCAGGTCTCCCCACTGGAAGCCCGGGGTAGGGGGAGCGGGGGTAGGTTGACCTCAGGTCTCCCCACTGGAAGTCCGGGGTAGGGGGAGCGGGGGTAGGTTGACCTCAGGTCTCCCCACTGGAAGCCCGGGGTAGGGGGAGTAGGGGTAGGTTGACCTCAGGTCTCCCCACTAGAAGCCCGGGGTAGGGGGAGTGGGGGTAGGTTGACCTCAGGTCTCCCCACTAGAAGCCCGGGGTAGGGGAAGCGGGGGTAGGTTGACCTCAGGTCTCCCCACTGGAAGCCCGGGGTTGGGGAGCGGGGTTAGGTTGATCTCAGGTCTCCCCACTGGAAGCCCGGGGTAGGTTGACCTCAGGTCTCCCCACTGGAAGCCCGGGGTAGGTTGACCTCAGGTCTCCCCACTGGAAGCCCGGGGTAGGGTGAGCGGGGTTAGGTTGATCTCAGGTCTCCCCACTGGAAGCCCGGGGTAGGGGGAGCGGGGGTAGGTTGACCTCAGGTCTCCCCACTGGAAGTCCGGGGTAGGGGGAGCGGGGGTAGGTTGACCTCAGGTCTCCCCACTGGAAGCTCGGGGTAGGGGGAGTGGGGGTAGGTTGACCTCAGGTCTCCCCACTAGAAGCCCGGGGTAGGGGGATGTGGGGGTAGGTTGACCTCAGGTCTCCCCACTAGAATCCCGGGGTAGGGGGAGTGGGGGTAGGTTGATCTCAGGTCTCCCCACTGGAAGCCCGGGGTAGGGGGAGCGGGGGTAGGTTGATCTCAGGTCTCCCCACTGGAAGCCCGGGGTAGGGGGAGCGGGGGTAGGTTGACCTCAGGTCTCCCCACTGGAATCCCGGGGTAGGGGGAGTGGGGGTAGGTTGATCTCAGGTCTCCCCACTGGAAGCCCGGGGTAGGGGGAGTGGGGGTAGGTTGATCTCAGGTCTCCCCACTGGAAGCCCAGGGTTGGGGGTGAGGGGGAATCTATCAAATAGCACACCTCTAACAGTGTACAGTACTAATGCAATTAGTTGTGCAATTTAGTTGGTGTGTTTCTTGTTTGAAGTGCAATAGCGTAATAATCAGGTTCTCTTCTTTATAAGTGTGTTATTCTATTTGTGTATTTGCATGAATTTTTTTTCATTTGTGTGTTTTTTGTTAGGAATAGGGTAATAGATTCTCTTTTTTTATTTGTATTTATATATTACAATTTGTATCTATTTGTCTTTGTTACTTCTTTTTGATATGTATGAGTCTTATTTTTGTATATTTATTTTTGTATATTTATTTATATTTCTATAGTTTTAAATGTTTTGATTATTTATTTGTCTTGTTCCAAATGTCTGAATAAAAATGACAGTTAGTGCAGAATGGCGCTTTGTTGTTGCTGTTGTGTGGGGGTGTTCGCCCAGGGAGCCATACAAGCTCCAACCACCACTGAGTACAGGGCATAAGTATGGTGCTTTTCCCCTTCAGTGCAAGTGCATGCATAGTCACAGCCATATATCCTGTGATGGAAATGGATAGTGTATAGCCACTGCCTCAACACAACACAACAGACAGTGTTGCAGTGACACTGTCTGTGGCCTATAGATTGTTGTTCCCATTCAGCAAGCAATGCCATATGGGTGATACCACAGCAGGAAATAACTAGCCTATCATATGTCATTAAATGCTGCTTTCTCTATGTTTGATGTCTAATGTCCCTGCAATTCTGTGTCCTCCTCTCTTTCATAAAAAAATGTTCCACATGCTTTTTTTCCTTTTCTCTTTTAAAGTCATTGAGCATCCCGAAAACAATGCAGTGTGGACATCCCCTGGGACAGCACGATCTCGCAGAAAGAGAGAGGTGACACCACGATTTGTTAGGTCCAATGACAATGTAGCCGGTATTGCTCGGTGAAGAGTAAAGCAAGTTTGATATGATAACTGTTTGTATAGGAGGAGGACCCAACCGAACAAGCATGAGTCATAGCGCACAGCCACATCTTCGCTAGACCCTCAGAAGAAAATCGATATTACATGCTTGGCCCAATTATCATTTAGCCTACCTCCTCTGATCAGACCTGTATTCCGAACCGCTCCGATCGAAGGCGCGGCTTTATGTCACGGAGACCTGCTTGAAATTATTTCATTGATATTCAGCTGGGTGCTTCAGCCGCACGGTGGAAACAAACCGTGACTAAATAGCGCAGTAATCAACCCCCGAATATGATATGATACGGGGACTACACCGCACCAGGTAAGCTGTCTCCTCTTTGTCTGAATAAAGTGTCGTTAAGATAATAAGTCTACAGATAATGAATTCCTCCGCAAGGTCAAATATGACTATAAAGCCGCAGGGGGGATCCTGAAATTCCTAAGTGTTGATGTGTTGGTTATTAGGAGTGGGGTTCGGATGTGCATCGTCAATTGACATGGTTGTGATGTTGCTTCTCTCACCTAACTGTATCTTTTCATCCGCACATCCCTTTGTTTTGTCATGGCTACGATATTGTTGTATTTTCTATATCAATTCACTTGTAGGCTACATCATAAGATAATTGTCTGGGGTTGAAACTGTAATTGCGGTGGTGATATTTTTGTTCGAGAGAGGAGACCCTAATATGACGAATTCATAGACACGTTCACAGCTACAGACGGATTGGGTAGCCTAAAGGCCTACTAAATGTGTAGTAGAAGTGAAACGTGAAATAGATGATGTGATGCTTCTAAAGGAATTCATGTCATAATGGTAAAGTTGATGTATGTCTAAGCTACATTATCTCCATCGCTAAGTCCATGCATTCACTGACTGTATAAAATTGTATTTTAAATATATGGTATCTCCAGGGAAACACACAGACCTACGAATTACTATTTCAGAATGAGATCTGATATGACCATTCAATTGTCAGGGTCTATTCCCCCAACTCACCTAGTGTATCACGTGATTCGTTGTGATATGTATGTAATATGTCAGTCAATTCAAGAGGGGGGAAACCTCAGTAGTCCTAGATATATTTGATCCTACTGTACTGTACGATAAGCTTTTTGAAAATGGTTTTCAAAATATTTAACATGTTTATTTTGCAAATGTAGAATGTGCAATTATTTTGTGATTAAGGTCCAATGCAGTTTTTATTTAACTTATCAAATCATTTCTGGTTAACAATTTAAGTACCTCACTGTGATTGTTTTCAATTCTAATTGTAAATATATATATATATATATATAGCTTCTTAGCAAAGATACATTTCTAAAGCAATAATTTTGTTAGGACTGTCTGGGAGTGGTCTGAGTTGGGAGGGGAACATTTAATTCTAGCTATTATTGGCAGAGAGGTTTGGAAATCTCTTTCTTATTGGTCTATTAACTAATTTACCCATGGTGATGTCACCGGGCAGGCAGAAATTTCATGCGGTCTTTTCAAACAGCTCTTACACTGAAAGGGCAGCATCATAATTTTCGCAATTTCACAGTATTATTCCAACCTCATAGTGTGGAAATATACATAAAACACAGGGACGTCACTTTTACTGCATTGGTGTAATAAAATTATGCTGATAGGTGTATAAAATCGAACATACAGCCATGCAATCTCCATAAACAAACATTGGCAGTAGAATGGCCTTACTCAAGAGCTCAGTGACTTTCAACAAGGCACCGTCACAGGATGTCACCTTTCCAACACATGTCTGCCCTGCTAGAGCTGCCCAACTGAAAGTGCAGTTATTATGAAGTAGAAACGTCTAGGAGCAACAACGGCTCAGCCGCGAAGTGATAGGCCACACAAGCTCACAGGACCACTGAGTGCTGAAGTGCGAAGTGCATAAAAATGGTCTGTCCTCGTTTGCAACACTCACTACAGAATTGCAAACTGCCTCTGGAAGCAACGTCAGCACAATAATTGTTAGTCGGGAGCTTCATGAAATGGGTTTCCTTGGCCGAGATGCCGCACACAAGCCTAAGATCACCATGCGCATTGGTTGGAGTGGTGTAAAGCTCACCGCTATTGGACTCTGGAGCAGTGGAAATGCTGGAGTGATGAATCACGGGTCACCATCTAGGTTTGGCAGATGCCAGGAGCACGCTACCTGCCCCAATGGATAGCGCCAACTGTAAAGTTTGGTGCAGGAGGAATAATGGTCTGGGGCTGTTTTTCATGGTTTGTGCTAGGCTCCTTAGTTCCAGTGAAGGGACATCTTAATGCTACAGCATGCAATAGCATTCCAGACGATTCTGTGCTTCAAATTTTGTGTCAACAGTTTAGGGAAGGCCCTTTCCTGTTTCAGCACGACAAAACGAGGTCAATACAGAAATGGTTTGTCGAGATCATTGTGGAAGAACTTGACTGGCCTGCACAGAGCCCTGACCTCAACCCCATCGAACACCTTTGGGATGAATTGGAGCCAGGCCTAATCGCCAAACATCAGTGCTCAACCTCACTAATGCTCTAGTGGCTAAATGGAAGCAAGACCCCGCAGCAATGTTCCAACATCTAGTGGAAATCCTTCCTGGAAGAGTGGAGGCTGTTATAGCAGCAAAGGGTGGGACCAATTCCATATTAATACCTATGATTTTGGAATGAGATGTTTGACGAGCAGGTGTCCTCATATAGTGTACCTCGCTGGATCTTATTTACCACCTTGTTGCGTGGTTTATTCCACTGAATTCCCATCGAAGTAAGAAACAAGACAAATCTAATTACAACGTCGTAATTATATGCTCCCGTGTGTCAAATGAACAGCTTGGGGGCCTCTCGCTCATCTTCAATATTAGCATGGGGTGATGGAACTCCTGATGGGAGACCCCACAGCTACTCTACATGAGGCAGAGGACACACTGACCCCTTCCTGTAGGATACAGTCATCTCCTGATTCAAGTAACCAAGGCCCTTATTAATAAAGAGTAAGCGTGAGAGTAAACTGATCTAGGATCAGTTTATTCTTTTAAATCATAATGAATAAGATTACATGGACAGAGGGGACCTGATCCTAGATCCACACTCCTATTCTGAGGGGCGTTATGAATCATTACGGGCCCTGAATAAAGGAGTGACTTGTCTATCCCTCTGCCTCTCCCCTCAAAATGTACTCCGACAGAGTAACTTAAACCCACAGTTCTATTATATGGAATATTGATCCTAAACTGATCCTGGGTCAGCATTCTTACACTCACACTTACTCTTTATGAATTCATTGTTTTGTGCAGAAAATAAAATGTCACAGATTCTGGCTATTTGGATATGCCCAAAAAGAAGACTAACCTTTCCTTGGCTGAGAACAAACTTAATGATGAGGATGATTAATAGTGAGGCCCAGAAACAACACCCGAGGACACAAAATTCCAGAACAACAGGTGCTTGAAGTCAGCATGTAATTTTGATTGAGATAAACTACATAGGAAACACATAATTTTATAGAATGTGAACGTCCTCGGATGACAGTGCAAGGAGTCACACACAGTGTGTCTGTGTGAGTGCTGAGTTGCTCTGATTCCTTTTCTTCATTTCGCCCCTGTACACCCGGTTCAATTATTGCGGGAGAGTTGATTGCTGAATACTCGGTTGGCCATTGAAGAACAATTTCATAGGGAACCATCATTTCACTTCACACCTCCAAGGGGTTGGATGTGATCTCGTCCGGCAGCCAGAGCCTCTTGTCAAGGCAGCCAGAGCCTCATGTCAAGGCAGCCAGAGCCTCTTGTCAAGGCAGCCAGAGCCTCTTGTCAAGGCAGCCAGAGCCTCGTGTCAAGGCAGCCAGAGCCTCATGTCAAGGCAGTCAGAGCCTCATGTCAAGGCAGCCAGAGCCTGATGTCAAGACAGCCAGAGCCTCATGTCAAGGCAGCCAGAGCCTCATGTCAAGGCAGCCAGAGCCTCATGTCAAGGCAGCCAGAGCCTCATGTCAAGGCAGCCAGAGCCTCATGTCAAGGCAGCCAGAGCCTCTTGTCAAGGCAGCCAGAGCCTCTTGTCAAGGCAGCCAGAGCCTCATGTCAAGGCAGCCAGAGCCTCTTGTCAAGGCAGCCAGAGCCTCTTGTCAAGGCAGCCAGAGCCTCATGTCAAGGCAGCCAGAGCCTCTTGTCAAGGCAGCCAGAGCCTCTTGTCAAGGCAGCCAGAGCCTCATGTCAAGGCAGCCAGAGCCTCTTGTCAAGGCAGCCAGAGCCTCTTGTCAAGGCAGCCAGAGCCTCTTGTCAAGGCAGCCAGAGCCTCATGTCAAGGCAGCCAGAGCCTCTTGTCAAGGCAGCCAGAGAGTGGTGCCATAGTAATAGGTCACTTTCGTATAGTGTGAATATACTATACACGTTTGCCAACTGTGTGGCATGGAAAATCCAATCTGACAAATCACAACTCAAGCACTCAGGACTATACAAGACATCCTATTTTCCTTCTGTACTAAAAATACCATGGCAAAGCCATTTAGTTCGTACCTTTCAGAAATCGTATTTCTTTTTGAGTGGGCCCCTGCTCACTCACTCTTTCTATTTCTCTCTGTCTGGAGTCTGCAGCTGCAGGCTTAGACACTGCTTGAGATTTATTTTCGGATGGGTGTGTGCGTTTGGCCTACATATAAGCCAATACACTCTGATGTATTTGAGCCTACAATTCCAAATTGAATATTTAGTAGCCTGGCTAGGACATTCAGTAACTAGAAGTGTCTGATTGAGAAGGATAAGGATAACCCGTCGAGACATTTACTTTGTTATTAATGACAACAGGCCTGCTTTTTAATTGCCATAAACTGTAGAATGATGACGAGGAACATAAGATCACAGAGTCGAAAATGAACAGACTCCCTGATGAATGAAGCCTATTGGATAAATCCAATGGGCTAATTGAAGTGCATTTGAAATCTCCTCAAAATGGTTCAATGTCTTATCTATGTCCACAATAAACAGCTCTGTTGCTGTAGCTTCAGGGGAGATGTTGTAACAGATGAGACCAACAAACTCACAGAGGTCTGTGTTTGAGGCCAGCAGATGGCTCATTTCAGACCTTTTTAAAAGGACTTCTGTCATAGATATAGGATCGTAATTTGGTCACTCTTTTGTTGCTGAGAAAATTGATCAACTCCTACAAAACTGTCCATTTATTATAGTCCACATAATAATTCACATTTCCTGTTGCTGCAGGATTATATTCTTACTGTAGGAAACAAATTAAGATCCTACATATGTAGGCTGCAGTGTCTGATAGCTCTCTATTTAACCCTTATTTTACCAGGTCAGTTAACTGAGAACACATTCTCATTTACAGCAATGACCTGGGGAATAGTTACAGGGGAGAGGAGGGGGATGAATGAGCCCATTGTAAACTGGGGATGATTAGGTGGCCATGATGGTATGAGGGACAGATTGGGAATTTAGCCAGGACACCAGGGTTAACACCCCTACTCTTACGATATGTGCCATGGGATCTTTAGTGACCGCAGAGTCAGGACGTCCATTTAACGTACCATCTGAAAGACGGCACCCTACACAGGACAATGTCCCTAATCACTGCCCTGGGGCATTGGGATATATATTTTTTCTAATGATAAAGTCAAACATGGAACTAAGGCTACACTATTGCTTTCACTTGTTGCGATTGCAAAGTCAATGCCTCTGTCCCCACTTAAGGATAATTCAATAGATTTCCTCCTGGGTTAAGAGGAATTATTTAATTCACTTAAGCTTGTTGAAGTGTGTAGTAAGTGTTTGTGATTGCTGTAGTCTTTCAAATTCCATCCGTTTTTGAGCAAAAATCATTTGTGGCATAGTTCATCTTAGTTTTGGCATTGCTTTATCTTCTCTGCTCCAAAGGGACTCGGAGTGCTCATGGTCCATAATTTCAATTCAGTTTGCAGTCATCAGAGACACATTAAAATGAAATGTACTTGGAATGTACTGGAATGAGAAGAGGAAAGGCCAACCTTCTCTGAGCAGCAAAACAGTTTAGGTCAGTTTTGAAGCATCATTGTCTTGGGCTTATTCTTAGTCATTTGGATTTATTGCTATTATCTGTTGCATTGTTTACAGATTCAGTTAATTCATTCAGTTCTGATGCGGTAGTTGGCACACGGTCTTTATTGTGACGGATACTAGGAGTCAGAAATAAGCGAAGGTGTCAACTCCCATTGTTTTAATGTATTGCCTCATTGGTCACTTCTCCATCAGATGTCTGGTCTCGAGGATGAAAGTCTAGTTTGAAAAATATCCATAAATGTTTTCTGGAGTGCACTACACTGTGGTACAACTGTTCCTCGTCGGTCATCGTGTTAGTTCTCTAATTTCAAGTTAAAATGTCTTTCTGTTTAAAAAAGAATTGTAATAGAGTCTCACGTCTTTTGGTGTTTCGAAATCACCTTTGAGGTCAGGATGTAAAATGCAAGAGTGAGAAAGACATGACCAAGATCATCATTCTCCACTATATTAGAGGATATTATACTATATAAGGCGTATAGTATAGTATCGTTATCTACATGGAAGGATCTAATGTGTTGTTCATACTTCTTCTCTGAATCTAAAACTATTCTATTTTTCCTACTTTATAGGGAATTACACAAATAGACAGGGACAGGATTGTGGACACCTGGTTCGACTTTGGATCCCTACAGTAGAAGTGGCTCAGAGGACTGTCTCAATACAGGATGGGAACCAACCCAACAAGGACAGTGACAGTCCAAATGGTCCCTCATCTGGCTGGAGTGGAAGCTCTGGGAAACCAGGAGTCTAACGCCAACTGGGCTAAAGAACCTAACCTGAACCTCACCCAGGGTTGCCCTGCCCCCACCACTACCCCTGCCCCTGTCCTTACAGAACACACACAGGTTAACCTGTGTCTGACAACCCCCAACACAACCTCCAGGATCCAATCAACTGGCCATGGACAACAGGTTGGCGGAGGTGTGGGGTCCAACACCAACACACCTTTCTCGACCAATGGCGACGGAGGGAAATCGCCATCGGAGCATGTGATTGGAATAGAGCAGCAGATGGTATTGACATGCCGAGGAGGTGTGAGTGTAACCGAGGCGGCAACAGAGGGCAGTAGGGACGGCAACGCCAATTTGACAGCGTTAACCCCCACAGCCGCCGCCGAGGAGAAGGAGAAGCATATCTGTAAGGCAAGCCTGTCGTCCGCCATTACATCATCAAAGGTTGACGTGCATACAAATTACTGCAGAGAGAAAGAGCCTGGTGGAGCAGGGGCGGGGGAGGGGTGTGCAGCCAAGCCATCGCCAGAGCCCACAGCAGTACAGAGTGCTACAGTCAGAGTTTCTGCAGTAGCTAAAGAGGAGTCACTACTAGAAGGGGACAACAAAAACGCAACCACACCAAATCAACATCCCCCTCAGACCTGTGATCCAAAGCATACCTCGGCCTCTGAAGTGCTGACGTCTCTGACGACTCCCAAACAAGGTAAGGCAGAGGGAGCTGCAGTGACTTCAAACAAGGTTGCTCCACCTCCTTACAAATCAAAAGAGGCTGATAATAGTGCTACAACACAGAGTCTCTCACCTTTACCTAGCCCTGCCACCAACCCTACTCCACCAGAACGTCCTCTACAGGCCTCTAAAGAAAATAGGCCCAAGACAAACTCTCAGAACCCTCCTTCCCAAATGGAATATAATAAAACGGCAGCTACATCGCAGCCGGAACAGACCAAGCAGACTGCAGTAGCTCCTGTCAATGCTGCCGTCACCATCACGCCTCCATCATCAGACAGCAAGGAGAACGTAGGGCTTAGGAATAAGGCCTCAAGTCCGGCACCTCCCGAGAAGAAGGATTTAAAACCTACTCCAGTAGCAAAGACAGAGATCTGCTTAGATAAACACCTGCAGGTGGCATCGTCAGAGTCTTCATCACAGAAGGATTCTCCCTCGTCACCCAACGAGGCCCAACAGAACCAACAGCCGGAGGCCCAACAGGGCCAGAACCAGCAGCCTGCCCACCATGCAGCACAGGTGACAGATGAAGCTGTCCAGACTGCCTCTGTCTCGGAGGAGATGCAACAGAAAGCCCACTGCAAACTATACCGGGAGGCCTCCACCATGACCCGCACCCCCATCGCCACCCCCACCCATAGCAAGCAGGGCCAAGACGTGGAGGTCCAGGCAGTGGCTGACGTGTGCAGCCGGGCGGTCTCCACCAGCCCCAGCCTGTTTCCTCTGCCCCCGCCCTACAGGTCCACTGACAGAGGTGCTGCCCTGAGGGAGGAAGCAGCAGCTGAGAGCCTGTCTGTGGTCTACCAGGTTCCTCTCCACCAGATTCACATGGGCAGCAGTCCATCCTGCCCCCCGCCACCTAACTACACCGCAGGTCTCAGGTCCGGGTCAGAGCGATTGACCCTGGAGGCGGGGTTATGCTCCAGTCAGAGTGCCGGGGTGGTGCTCCATGCAGAGGAGGCGGTGGCGGCCCTCCATGCAGAGGTCGCCAGGCTGGGGGCCAAGCCTAAAGACCTGGCAGTCGGGGGGGCAGCAGCGCTATGCAACATCCAGCAGAGAGGAGCACTCCCACCTCTGCAGCCCGTCTACCAGATCAACATCGAGCCGAGCGGTGGCCAAAACGAGCCGGTAGCTAAAGCGAATCATCACCAGCATGGAGGCGAGAAGGCAGTGGCAGACTCCCAATGCAAACCCAATGCAGCAGAGAAACCAAAGGTGTCTAATGAAACGCAGACCGTGCCAACGCAGCCTGCCAAGCCTCCCTCTGCTAAAGCTCCATCCCCCTTGTTGCCAACTGCCGCAAGCAAGACCAAATCTTCCGACAATAAGGCTGCTCCTCCTCCTTCGCAGTCAACTCCTTCCGTTACCAAGCCCAGCCAGGCCTCAACGACAACCTCCAAAAAAGCAGAGGACACTAAACCCAAGACCGCAGTCAAAGCAGCGAAGCAGAGCATTGTTAAGGGGGTTGGGGGCGTTAAGGCTTTGTTGGGCAAGAAGAAGCAGGAGCAGCTGGAGCCGGAGAGGAAGGAAAAGGAGGACGAAGACGAGGAGGGGAAACAGAAAGGAGAGAAGAGCGTGCACGATGTGCAGTGGGACGAGCAGGGGATGACCTGGGAGGTGTACGGAGCATCCGTTGACCCCGAGTCCCTTGGCTTTGCCATTCAGAGCCACCTGCAGTGTAAGATCAAAGAACAAGAGAAGAAGGTCGTGACCCAGTCATCACTCAGGAAGTCCATCTCAGTGCCGCCGGTGGTGCCCGACTCGCCCGCCACCGTTGCCGTGGACAACACCAACAGCAGGAAAAACAAGAGGAGGCAGCAGAACGTTTTCAGGTCCATGCTGAAAAATATCAGACGGCCCAAGTGCTGCGCAGACCCTCCCCCTACCGCCGTGCTGGAGTGAGAAGGAGAAGCAGCGGGCTGTATGCAGCCCACACCCTCCCCCTACCGCCGTGCTGGAGTGAGAAGGAGAAGCAGCAGGCTGTATGCAGCCCACACCCTCCCCCTACCGCCGTGCTGGAGTGAGAAGGAGAAGCAGCAGGCTGTATGCAGCCCACACCCTCCCCCTACCGCCGTGCTGGAGTGAGAAGGAGAAGCAGCAGGCTGTATGCAGCCCACACCCTCCCCCTACCGCCGTGCTGGAGTGAGAAGGAGAAGCAGCGGGCTGTATGCAGCCCACACCCTCCCCCTACCGCCGTGCTGGAGTGAGAAGGAGAAGCAGAGGGCTGTATGCAGCCCACACCATCAGCTGAGTCCCCTATAAAGCAGGCTGGTTCACCCCTTGTTATGGTTCCTCCGATGCCAAGCCATGTGTGGATATTGGGATCTCTCCCTAACCCTACTGGTCAGATGTTGTGGTATACAATGTTACCTTAGATAGGGTTGATGATTATCAACAGAAGAGGGCAAAACAAAAAGCTAAAATAGGTTCTTGTTATGGACAACTTATTTTTTAGATGAGAGATTCTAACAGTATTTAATGAAAAATGGCAATAATATTATCTTAGTGAAACGCATGTGTGTTAGTACTTATGGCAGTCATAACTCATTTTACCACTATGAAGTCCTGGTGTATACAGTACATGCCTTTGATCTTTGGGCGTACATACATATTACTGTCAGTATCATACCTTTTACAGATGTGCAACTAAATATCACTACTTCTCAGTGCAGTGGGTGCATTTTGGTATATATACAGTACGATTACGTTCCGGGTGTATTGAACAACCTCTATTTATAAGATTAATATATTATTATTTGTTTTTTTGTTGCAGATTTTATTTTGAATGGGTAACTACTTATTTTGTCTTGATAAAGAAGAATAAAACCTCTGCTGTGCTCACTTCCGTATGTCTTATATACAATATAACACTGGGCCTGTGTGCATTTAGGTGCTCTATATTTAGTCTCTGTTCTCTCCGTTTTGGATTTTTTTTAAACTCAAGGTCGAAAACTGATATACAGCCGAGCAGTTTTTGTCTGGGTTCATTGACAGGTGTTTCAAGAGAGCGTTAGCAGCATGTATCCCCACAGTGTGAGTTCCTCAGTTACAATGTGTTATCAGATATTGCTTGAGGATGGGAAAAGGGTCTGTTTGAAGCAATATTGCAGCTGATAGCTGATCTATGGAGACCGGAAACGATTGAGAGCGTGAGTAATGTCTAGTAGTAGAGACATTGCTAATCCGAGGAGCTCTGAGGTCTCTATTTTTAAATTCCTCTTCCAATTGGTCTGTGAACCATCCTCATGAAACACCCAGCTTGTCATGTCCTTTATGGAATCATAATACTCTTCTTTTTTTAACTATTGGTTAGACTCTGTCCGTATATAATATGAAATGTCAGCTTTTTGATTTGCTCTGATTCAAAACATAAATATACTGATGTTGTATATGCTTAGTTGTACACGCTGTATCATCAGGTACAGTGTTTTGTTTCAATAGGTGCATCTGAAAACTGCTGTAGAAGGCTGTTTGAAACCACAGGGGACATTGTTCAGGATGTATCAGCAGGCAGTAGTAGAGAAGTGGAGGTGTGTACTCCTTGTGGATTAGTTGTCGATGGGCTTTATACAGCCCTTTCCCAAAAGAATGTCTTTGAGACAGTGGTGAAATTGACCCAAAGTGTGTGTATACAGTACTCCACACTATTCAAGCCCTTTTCCTCTCGCTATAATCTCTCATTAAAATTAGATTAAATTAAAATTAAATACTTATCAAAGCTAGGACAAAAGAACCACTTTTGAAATTAGATGGTTGAATATTTGCGGAGAAGGAGAAATATAGTCTCTTCAAAGACTTAAAAACAGTTTATTTTCAAAATCATTTAAATTTAAAATCGTTCACTTGCTGGGTTAGTTTATTCTGGGTTTTACATCTTTGATTAGATTAGGCACAGTTAAAGTAAATATGACTACATCTGTGAATTACTGTGGGCTTCTATTAGAGAACACAAATTAGTAGTAAGATTTGTATGTGTAAATTCATTAGTATCCAAACAAATCAAATGTATTTATAAAGCCCTTCTTACATCAGCTGATATCTCAAAGTGCTATACAGAAACCCAGCCTAAAACCCCAAACAGCAAGCAATGCAGGTGTAGAAGCAATGTGGCGAGGAAAAACTCCCTAGAAAGGCCAGAACCTAGGAAGAAACCTAGAGAGGAACCAGGCTATGAGGGGTGGCCAGTCCTCTTCTGACTGTACCGGGTGGAGATTATAACAGAACATGGCCAAGATGTTCAAATGTTCATAGATAACCAGCAGGGTCAAATAATAATAATCACAGTGGTTGTCGAGGGTGCAACAGGTCAGCACCTCAGGAGTAAATGTCAGTTGACTGTTCATTGCCGATCATTAAGAGTATCTCTACCACTTCTGCTGTCTCTAGAGAGTTGAAAACAGCAGGTCTGGGACAGGTAGCACGTCCGGTGAACAGGTCAGGGTTCCATATCCGCAGGCAGAACAGTTGAAACTGGAGCAGCAGCACGGCCAGGTGGACTGGGGACAGCAAGGAGTCATCAGGCCAGGTAGTCCTGAGGCATGGTCCTAGGGCTCAGGTCCTCCATGAGTACATAAGTACATAGTAAATAAGACAGATGTTCAAAATGTTTTTTATACTCCAAAGTCATTGTAAGAGGTAGGTAGGTCTACATTCCAAAGCCAGTCATTGTAAGAGGTAGGTAGGACTACATTCCAAAGCCAGTCATTGTAAGAGGTAGGTAGGTCTACATTCCAAAGCCAGTCATTGTAAGAAGTAGGTAGGTCTACATTCCAAACCAGTCATTGTAAGAGGTAGGTAGGTCTACATTCCAAAGCCAGTCATTGTAAGAGGTAGGTAGGTCTACATTCCAAAGCCAGTCATTGTAAGAGGTAGGTAGGTCTACATTCCAAACCAGTCATTGTAAGAGGTAGGTAGGTCTACATTCCAAACCAGTCATTGTAAGAGGTAGGTAGGTCTACATTCCAAAGCCAGTCATTGTAAGAGGTAGGTAGGTCTACATTCCAAACCAGTCATTGTAAGAGGTAGGTAGGTCTACATTCCAAAGCCAGTCATTGTGAGAGGTAGGTAGGTCTACATTCCAAACCAGTCATTGTAAGAGGTAGGTAGGTCTACATTCCAAAGCCAGTCATTGTGAGAGGTAGGTAGGTCTACATTCCAAACCAGTCATTGTAAGAGGTAGGTAGGTCTACATTCCAAACCAGTCATTGTAAGAGGTAGGTAGGTCTACATTCCAAAGCCAGTCATTGTAAGAGGTAGGTAGGTCTACATTCCAAACCAGTCATTGTAAGAGGTAGGTAGGTCTACATTCCAAAGCCAGTCATTGTGAGAGGTAGGTAGGTCTACATTCCAAACCAGTCATTGTAAGAGGTAGGTAGGTCTACATTCCAAAGCCAGTCATTGTGAGAGGTAGGTAGGTCTACATTCCAAACCAGTCATTGTAAGAGTAATGAAGTTATTAAATTATAAAACATTGAAAATGTAGTCTCAACTTGTTGATATAGGCTTACCATCACATCCTACTGTGGAATGGGGAATATTCACAGCCAATCTACTTTGTTTGGGAATTACAACTAACTGTCTGTTTGAATACACCCTCTGTCTCAGTGTGATACACTGATTTCACAGGACTGTGCTGTCACTTCCTGTGTGTCTCTGTGTATGTGTGTGTCACCACTCATCACTGCACTCGTCACAGTGGGCTGTTAGGTTAGGTGTCCTGGGCTATTCTGTTCCCTGTCAAAAGAACACACACACACACAAAAGTCCATCCCCCTGGTATTCAAGGTGTTAAGACGAGAATCACACCCCCCACACACTCACAACCAGACAGTCATCTCAGTTGCTGATTAAAGGGGCTGCCACAGTGAAGTGCATCACCAACCTTGTGCCGCGCTACCTTTGAGAGATGCATTGGATTTGTACTGACACTTTTTCTACATGTGTAGAGCTACAAGCATCCCCTGATCCTCTCCCTCCCATCTTCCTTCAATGTTCCCCCATCTCTCTCTCTCTCTGTCTCTTCGCGCTCTCTCTCTCCGTCTCTCTGTCCATAGATCCCGACCTTCAGCAGTCGGCTCACCAGCCTTAATGCTGACTCCCTCACCCAGGCCTTAATTAGCTGGTGTTTCAATATTTAATGTCCCCTTCGCCCCCCCGTGTCCCTGCGACTGGTTCCCATTTGAAAGTGGCCCTAGGCGGTGGATGTTAAACACAAGAGGAGATTCATTGTGATGAAAAGACTGTAAGATAGAGAGATGAGAGAGACTGAGACAGAGAGAAACAGACATGGGAAGTAGGGGATCTCAAAAAAGTGAGAAAAAATACCTCTCACTCTGACATAGTAACTTGCAGCCTCTATTAATTCAATATTAAAATCACACTCTTCACTGTATGTCCTGTCTAATATCACTACCCAGAATCCAATCTGGTCATGTCCGCAGTCTTTGGTTCCAGGTAGAACCCCCCCCTAGACGGTTGGGGGTGGGGCTGTTTTGAATGCACCTGTTTGAAATGGAAAGGGTGTTTTGTAATGTTGTACAATGAGTGCTGCTGTTCTCCTCTCTGGCAGGATAAGAAATATAGGGAGTGGAATTGAAACTGAGTTTTATTTTAAGAGTTATAAATCATAGGGTTTGGAAAATGAAATCCCTGCCTTAAAAATAGATATAGGCTATTTGACTTGCAGATGATCATTGATTTAGATGAAAATAAATTGTGCGGGGCCCAGAAACTTAATTAAACTGAGAGCCCATGTTCATCAGTTGGCCAGTCTATCATCATCTAACATTAATGTGTCAGTGCGCTTTAAGAAATCAAATTATGCTCTAGCGTTGGAAAGGATTAGTAGAGTCTACATTCTATCTTGGTGAGGGAATTTCTCTGAATGTCACTGTTGTGTCGTCTCATACGATTCTGTTATATTCTCACGGTGTAACGGTTTTCTAGGTGTGGTGAAGGAGAGTCGGACCAAAACGCAGCGTGTAGATTGAGATTCATGTTTAATAAAAACAAAGTAAACACGAATCAATACAAAAAACAATAAACGTAATGAAAACCGAAACAGCCTAAACTGGTGCAAACTAACACTAGACAGTTACAAGGACACTAAGGACAATCACCCACGACAAACTCAAAGAATATGGCTGCCTAAATATGGTTCCCAATCAGAGACAACGATAAACACCTGCCTCTGATTGAGAACCACTCCAGACAGCCATAGACTTTGCTAGATCACCCCACTAGCTACAATCCCAATATATACACACCAAAACCCCAAGACAAAAACACACCACAATACAAAAACCCCATGCCACACCCTGGCCTGACCCAATACATAAAGATAAACACAAAATACTTCGACCAGGGCGTGACAGAACCCCCCCAAGGTGCGGACTCCCGAACGCACCTCAAAACAATAGGGAGGGTCCGGGTGGGCGTCTGTCCATGGTGGCGGCTCCGGCGCGGGACGTGGACCCCACTCAGTCAATGTCTTAGTCCCCTCTACTCGCTTCCCTGGATAGTCCACCCTCGCCGCCGACCATGGCCTAGTAGTCCTCACCCAGAACCCCACTGGACTGAGGAGCAGATCGGGACTGAAGGACAACTCGGGACTGAGGGGAAGCTCGGGAGTGAGAGAAAGCTCGGGACTGAGAGAAAGCTCGGGAGTGAGAGAAAGCTCGGGAGTGAGAGGAAGCTCGGGAGTGAGAGGAAGCTCGGGAGTGAGAGGAAGCTCGGGAGTGAGAGGAAGCTCGGGAGTGAGAGGAAGCTCAGGCAGGTAGATAGATCTACCAGATCCTGGCTGGCTGGTGGTCTCAGCAGATCCTGGTTGACTGGCAGATCTGGAAGAGTCTGGCTGACTGGCGGATCCTGGCAGACTGAAAGATCTGGCTGCTCCATGCTGACTGGCGGTTCTGACTGCTCCACGCTGACTGGCGGCTCTGGCTGCTCCATGTAGGCTGACAGCTCTGGTGGCTTCTTACAGACTAGCAGCTCTGGCGGCTCCCTGCAGACTGGCAGCTCCTTGCAGACTGACAGCTCTGGCTGCTTCATGCAGACTGACAGCTCTGACTGCTCCATTCAGACTGACAGCTCTGACTGCTCCATGCAGACTGACAGCTCTGACTGCTCCACGCAGACTGACAGCTCTGACTGCTCCACGCAGACTGACAGCTCTGACTGCTCCATGCAGGCTGGCAGCTCTGGCTGCTCCATGCAGACTGGCAGCTCTTTGCAGACTGGCAGCTCCTTGCAGACTGACAGCTCCTTGCAGACTGACAGCTCCTTGCAGACTGACAGCTCCTTGCAGACTGACAGCTCTGGCTGCTCCATGCAGGCTGACAGCTCTGACTGCTCCATGCAGGCTGACAGCTCTGACTGCTCCATGCAGGCTGGCAGCTCTGGCTGCGCTGAACACACAGGAGACTCCAGCAGCGCTGTAGAGGAAGAAGGCTCTAGCTGCGCTGAACAGGCGGGAGACTCCGGTAGCACAGGAGAGGAGAAAGGCTCTAGCTGCGCTGAACAGGCGGGAGACTCCGGTAGCACAGGAGAGGAGAAAGGCTCTAGCTGCGCTGAACAGGCGGGAGACTCCGGTAGCACAGGAGAGGAGAAAGGCTCTGGCTGCGCTAGACAGGAGGGAGACTCCGGTAGCACAGGAGAGGAGAAAAGCTCTGGCTGCGCTAGACAGGAGGGAGACTCCGACAGCGCTGGAGAGGCGAGGCGCACTGTAGGCCTGATGCGTGGTGCTGGCACTGGTGGAACTGAACCGAGGACACGCACAGGAAGCCTGGTGCAGGGAGCTGTTACTGGAGGGCTGGGGTGTGGAGGTGGCACAGGATGGGCTAGACCGTGAAGGCGTACTGGAGATTTTGAGAGCAGTGCTGGCATAGGACGTGCATGGCTAGGGATGGGCACAGGAGGCCTGGTGCGTGAGGCTGGCACCAACTTCACCAGCTGACTAACACGCACCTCAGGACGATTATGGAGCGCTAACTCAGGTGCCATCAAATCCCCGACACATTCCGTCGGGCGAATTCCATGCTTAAAGCACCAACACAGCAACTCCCTCATTTCTCTCTCCTCCAATTTCCCCATGAACTCCTTCACAGTCTCTGCTTCGCTCACCTCCAACACCGGCTCTGGTTCTGGTCTCCTCCTTGGCTCCTCACGATAAACAGGGAGAGTTGGCTCAGGTCTGACTCCTGACTCTGCCACACTCTCCCTGAGCCCCCCCCCAAGAAATTTTTGGGGCTGACTCTCGGGCTTCCATCCGCTACGCCGTGCTGCCTCCTCATACCTGCGCCTCTCCGCTGTCGCCGCCTCCAGTTCTTCCTTGGGGCGGCGATATTCTCCAGGCTGAGCCCAGGGTCCTTTGCCGTCCAGTTCGTCCTCCCATGTCCATCTCTCCTGTGGCTCCTGCCTGTTGACACGCTGCTTGGTCCGTTGGTGGTGGGTGATTCTGTAACGGTTTTCTAGGTGTGGTGAAGGAGAGTCGGACCAAAACGCAGCGTGTAGATTGAGATTCATGTTTAATAAAAACAAAGTAAACACGAATCAATACAAAAAACAATAAACGTAATGAAAAACCGAAACAGCCTAAACTGGTGCAAACTAACAGTAGATAGTTACAAGGACACTAAGGACAATCACCCACGACAAACTCAAAGAATATGGCTGCCTAAATATGGTTCCCAATCAGAGACAACGATAAACACCTGCCTCTGATTGAGAACCACTCCAGACAGCCATAGACTTTGCTAGATCACCCCACTAGCTACAATCCCAATATATACACACCAAAACCCCAAGACAAAACACACCACAATACAAAAACCCCATGCCACACCCTGGCCTGACCCAATACATAAAGATAAACACAAAATACTTCGACCAGGGCGTGACACACGGGGCATTTTTCCCCTCTCTATGGAAAATCCTCTACAGTCACCACTACATAACCATTGTTTGAGCTTCACTGAACATCAGGTTTCGGCGTGGTGCTTCGACTGCGTGTTAGTTCGAGTCTATATCAAGACTGCCTCTAGCCCTCCAGATAAAATGTCCACCTTAGAAACATAGTTAAACTGTGTTAAACCTCCTGCTATGACCCAGTTATCTCCACACACACACACACACACACACACACACACACACACACACACACACACACACACACACACACACACACACACTAAGGTCACCTTGGCTGTCTTCACTAGAGACTGCTTTATAACGGCTGACAGATGTTTCTATAAATCATTGGTCCCCCAGTGGACAGAGGTTCACACACACACACACACACACACACACACACACACACACACACACACACACACACACACACACACACACACACACACACACACACACACACACACACACACACACACACACACACACACACACACACACTGCAGCAACACTCTATCTCTCTCCCTTTTTCTCCCTCTCCCTCCCCCTCCCAGAGACACTCATGGTTGAGAAAAATATCCCCCACATTGACACACCACATCTAATAAAGCGATTTGAGCGACTGGGAAAACTGCTATATAAATCCAATCCATTCTTGATGCACTAAAATGTTTTGCAGCTGATGTATTGAAGACCTGCAGCAGCAGCAGGGTTGATATACTGACCTGTAGTTGTAGGACATTTACTAGTATTGTTGTGAACAGATGTCATTGTGGTGAGTGGTGTGCAGTTAGTTGTGAGCAAGTTTGGAGGGTAGAGTTGCAATGAGAGTTGTTAATGTCACTTCCCAGACATCTTAGTTTGGAAGCATCCTCCATGGCAGGTGTCCAGTTGTATTTCTTTTATTTGTGAACAAATTCTTATTTACAATGACGGCCTACCCCGACCAAACCCTAACCCGGACGACGCTGGGCCAATTGTGCACCGCCCTATGGGACTCCCAATCACAGCCTTTTGTGATACAGCCTGGAATCAAACCATGGTCTGTAGTGACGCCTCTAGCACTGAGGTGCAGTTCCTTAGACCGCTTTCTCCCCCTTGAGTTGAAATTTAAAGCAACTTAGAAAATATCTCAACCACCTACTAGAATTGACCCACAACCAACAAAAAAATGCAAGACATTGTATAAAATCATTATCGACTGTATAATATCTTAAATCATTTAATTTTGTTCTGTTAAATAATGATATGCTCCTAAATGTGTTGCCAAGGAGAGATAAGAAGCTTCCGTTTCAGCCCAGACGTCAATTCAACGTCTATTCCACGTTGGTTCAACGTCATTTCATTGAAATGACACGGTTGATTCAACCAGTGTGTGCCCAGTGGGAGTACAGTATATCACCACTTGTTTCTGTCTTTCCCAAAGGGAAGATTTGGAGGGAATGTATAGGCCTAGGTGCTTATCTCCTAGAGATAGATTAGGTATTTAAAGTGACTGGTTACCATAGTGAATGTGTCTCTGTCTAATCAGACTGTGGCTGAATCCAAGAGGCCTTTATATGATGAGGTAATTCCAACCATTCAATCTCCATGGAGATTAAGCTAAATTTAAGCACTTCCTCTATGAAACTCATTAACCCTGACTCCAAAGTTATTGTGAAGAAACCTCTGGTATCGCTTCCACATTGTATGCAAATCTCCCCTAAAGTTATTTTTAATTCCCAATCCGCAATTAGGAGCGTGTGAATGAAGACGTAGGTCGTTATTGAGCGGCCTAATTTGTAATGACGAATGGCGAGCGTGAATATTGAGGTTGCCAAACTGTCCCTTATCATTATCGCCCCCTCAGATGATATAAAGATTCCTCAACTCTCCTGAAGTCGACTCTGATTAAAAGTCCAATGAAAAACCTGTCGGTCAGAGGAGGAGGGGGAGCGTTCTGTCTCGCCGGACGTTGCCCGTGGCTGAGGGGTGATTCTCACACAATCATGTGTTGAGAAATAGTGATTCAGCCTTCATCCTTCAGCCTTCATCATCCTTCAGCCTTCGTCATCCTTCTTGGTAATTAAATGCAAACAAGATGGCCTCACTTTGACACACAGTAAAAAACAGCAACTCACACCTGTACAGCAGAGGAGGCTGCTGAGGGGAGGACGGCTCATAATAATGGCTGGAACGGAGCGAGTGGAAATGCATCAAACCCATGGAAACCATGTGTTTAATGTTGTTGATACCTTTCCACCTATTCCGCTCCAGTCATTACCACGTGCCCGTCCTCAACAATTAAGTTGCCACCAAACTCCTGTGCTGTATAGTACTGTAACACAGGTTGAGTCCCAAGTTACAGTCATAGTAGGGCCCTGGTCAAAAGTAGTGTATCATATAAGGGACAGGGTGCCATTTCAGACCCAGTGCTGTTGTATGTGAGTGTGCTACTTCCCATATCCTAGGCCCAGGGGATACACGAACCACCTCACCACAGGTTCACAACATCGAACCCTCTAAAGTAGACCTTGGGGAGCCAGATAGATACCCGCTACAGTGTAACTCACACTTCACCTAGATAATAAAACATTATCTGATAATACATTGTACTAGTCTGTGCTGTATAAATATTTAACAATATGGCTTGTGTGGTGAAATTAATCTCTCCACAGAGACCATTTTCGCAATTTTCTTGACAATCATACTGATCTGTGCTGATCTCTGTTAGTGTTTATGACTGGTTGTAAAATGGCCCTCTTCTGCTTGTTCTAATATCTCTCTGGCTTGTGCTATTATCAGTCTGTACATAGTGAAGTGCTTATCTCAGCGCTTTGAAACTCCTCTCTACAAACCAATGACTGTATATATGAATGGACAAAGCCACTGATCACGTGACACCATTCATTCCTATGTGAAGACTCAATAGCGCATTGAAGCCAAGTGAAGTCTGTTTAAATGGTGTCTGATGGAGACATCACATGCGCAGTTTGAGCTACTCCAGGAAGTGCTGCTCCCTCTCATTGAGTAACTGAAGCTGAAGGCCGACCGGAGTACTGCAGGCTGCCATTAGCAACTTAATTATCCTTATAACTTCTTCTGTGTGCGATTTTAAAATAATTGATTCAAGGACATACATCTGGTGTGTTAGAAGCAATTGTTGGTACCATGATTGTCTTCTAAATTGTTTTATTTACTCAAAGATTGACCATGAAGATTGTCATTTTTCCATTCACTATAATATAAGTCTTTAGTACCTCGGTTGGCCTCGAACTTCCATGGCATCAATCCGAGGGGGCAGTCGTTATCCCCTGCTACAAACACACTGGCAGCATTACAGCAAGACAGCATGAGCCAGTCTGTCTATACAGAGAGCCATTAGAAATTTGCAACGAAGTGTCCGAAATTGCATCCTATTCCGTACATAGTGCTCTACTTTTGACCACGGCCCATAATTCCCTACAAAGTGCCCAACTTTTGACCAGGGCACATAGAGCACTAGTCAAACGTACTGCACTATTTGGGGAATAACGTGCTATTTTAGATGCATCCTGGGAAGGGACCCCTGATTCCAACAGGCAGGATTACAAGCCTGTTTCTAGCACATTATCCATTAGCTTAACAAATTGTAATTGATTGCCAGGTAGCGTCTGTGGGACTCCTA
The DNA here is from genome assembly GCF_023373465.1 of Oncorhynchus keta. NCBI lineage: Eukaryota > Metazoa > Chordata > Actinopteri > Salmoniformes > Salmonidae > Oncorhynchus > Oncorhynchus keta. The sequence continues at coordinate 15,695,239 of NC_068436.1, forward strand.
TGGGGCATAGATGACTACACAGTAGCTTCCCGTGAGCCTAGTCCCCATCATGCCTTTGACTTTAATCAAATCCATCGCTAATTCTAAGTGTTTTGGCACTTAAGCCACATTAAAGAGTTTAACCATAGCCCAGAAGTGCTCTGTACTACATTAATCAATTAGTAAGCTTGACGATAATTGCAGTGCACTGTGTGACGGGCCCCGCTCCTCTTATAAAAGCTGAGGTTGAGACAGTAAATGTTTTGAAATGAGATTCGGGGTCGAGTGTAGGGACAAAGTTAATAATATAAACAAGCCTTGCGTAAACACAGGTCATATACCATTGTCCCCCCAAACTCAACTCTGGAACTCAAAGCCGGTTCCACTGTGTTTTTTTTCAATGTTGTGCTCTAATCAGGGACCGATTTAGACCTGAGACACCAGGTGGGTACAATTAATGACCAGATAGAACAGAAAAGCAGCAGGCTCTGTCCCTCATAGGGTCAGAGTTGAATACCCCTGCTATAGGCTATACTGTACAACAGTGTGTATAACGGTTCTGTAGTAGCCTACAACAGGCTAAGTTATAGGTGAGAGGTAAAAAAAATGTACCATTGCCCCTACTGAAGCTGTGTACAATATCCTAATGGTTTTATTTGAGAGTCAAAATGACATCAACTAATTTACCCTATGCACACAAAAACACGTTTTACAACATGTTGAAAAATCCTAAACAGTCAAAAGGTCTCCGGCACAGACACACTCCGTGTCCCTTGTCCAGGTTCAGGAGAGTCCAAGGTACAGCCAGTCTAGCAAAGGTCAAACCAGACCGTGAGACGCAGGTGCACCAGAGGCAAAGCACATTTGCTCCACACCTGCACATCTCCACCACTGTGAACAGAGAGCATGGAGGAAGACCTAAAGAAGAGGCCCACGTCCAGGGGTCTGAGTACCCTGGAGAAGAGCCTGATACTACTGTTTGTGGCTCTGACTGGGGCCTGCATCGGACTGGTGGTCATCTACTTCACTGACAAGAACAGCGTCTCTACTGATGAAGGTGAGTAGTGTACTACCTGTATGTTTAAATGGAGGGAAGGGAAAGGGGGATACCTAGTCAGTTGCACAACTAAATGCATTAAACCCGAAATGGGTCTTCCACATTTAACCCAACCCTTCTGAATCAGAGAGGAGCGGAGGGCTGCCTTAATCGATATACACGTCATCGGTGCCCGGGGAGAAGTTGTTGTTGGAGGTTAACTGTCTTACACAAGGGCAGAAATGCAGATTTTTTTCATCTTTTCGGCTCAGGGGTTGGAACCAGCAACCTTTCGGTTACTGACCCAATTCTCTTAACTGCTAGGCTACCTGGTGGTGAGCTGCTATATACTTTAAACACATTCATGTAGGCCAGATGATTAGTACTACTGTATTTACTGTAAACACTTAGGAGTTGGACTATCCCTCTAAACTTCATCACTGTCAAGGAGGTGTGTGAGTACAAAACTTGAAACACTTCAATCAAATGAAGGTTTATAGCTCTACTCACACCAGAAAGTTCAATGCCTCTCAGCAGGACTATGAAACAGTGATTTATGGACCCGTGTGATTTATGGACCATTATACATTTACCATAATACCCGGCTTAGCTAAGCGTCTGGGGAGTGGGTGGGTAATGGCTGTCGGTTGGTGGTGAGTTTGCTGACAAGAAGATGAAAAGTGATGTTTTGTTGTCTATTTTGATTTAAATTTCCATCACTGTACATTGTGCTCTTAATGTATCTCTGTCTCTGACAGATGTTTTATTATTTAGGATTAAATTAAACCACACTTTCATATCAGCAATAAATGTTAAGTATAGAAGAATGATCTGAGTCATTGTATATCGCAATAACAAACCAACAGCATTCATTGCTACAGTGATAATGGCATTGAATACTTCTGGCATTGAATGTGCCTCCATTCTGGGTACAGGGCGAGACAGAGAGTTATATTCTAAGGGGGTTCTGTGTCTTTGTGGTACCTTTGTGATGTGAGTCACAGTGACGTCCCCTGCCACTGGCCTCACAGTGTGGCAGACAGACAGTCCGAGCTGAGACCCAGCTGTGGAGGAACAGAACGACAACAAAAGGCAAAGGTTCCCTCTAATAACGTTGAGGGAACATCTATAGACAAACCTCCTGCGAACCTTGGCATCTCATTGGTCTCAGCACTGGATACTGATGCAGTGACGCGGTTCCAAGCACTGTTATGGATGGCTGGATGTATTTTTCATATAGTGTCACTCTGTCACCATAGAAAGCATGACAAATACGTCCTCAATTTGTCACATCTGCATTTTTTCCATGAGTCATTCTATTTCATCTATATAAACAGCCAATCAAATCATCTGAGTTAAAATGTGATATAACATGCGTGTTGTTTTGGCTTCTGACAGGGTGTCAATGATGATCTATTTATCATATAATAGAGTCCACCTATCTGCAATATATCTTGGTGCCTTTTTACAGTTCTGTGCTGGTTCCCAAAAAATACAGCCTCCCCCACCCCCTAAAAATGCATTTAAATCATGTAAAAATCTATGATGTTATTAACACTGTCCCACGCTACCTTGGCTCGGTTAGCCAAATCAGTCATATCGTACCTAAGAATAATGGCTGTCATCCATTTCTATGAGTGAGACTGTCTTAGGAGACACGGCTGACTCCAGAGACAGCACTCACACAGTACACTGGTCTAGTATAATGCAAATACCCTCTCTCTCTCTCTCTCTCTCTCTCTCTCTCTCTCTCTCTCTCTCTCTCTCCCTTTTATATCCTTTCTCCTTTTATTCGTCCTTTAAATCCCTTATTCAATAAACCTTGCCCAGAAATAATGTCTGCACTTTGAAGTGATGGTCACATTGAAAGGCCAAAAACTGTCTAGCTTCTGTCTACATTGTACAGAGCATTCGGGAAAAGTATTCAGACCCCTTGACTTTTTCCACATTTTGTTACCTACAGCCTTATTCTAAAATGTATTAAAAAACATGTATCATCAATCTAAACACAATACCCCATAATGACAAAGCAAAAAAAGGTTTTTAGAAATGTTTGCAAATTTGTAAAAAATATACAACTGAAAATATCACATTTACATAAGTATTCAGACCCTTCTTCAGTACTTTGTTGAAGCACTTTTGGCAGCGATTACGGCCTTGAGTCTTATTGGGTATGATGCTACAAGCTTGGCATACCTGTATTTGTTTCTCCCATTGTTCTCTGCAAGCTCTGTTAGCTTGATGGGGAGTGTCGCTGTACAGCTATTTTAAGGTCTCTCCATTTTAGATCAGGTTTTAGATCAGGTTCAAGTCCGGGCTCTGGCAGGGCCACTCAAGGACATTCAGAGACATGTCCTGAAACCACTCCTGTGTTGTCTTGGCTGTATACTTAGGTCGTTATACAGGTCGTTGTCCTGTTGGAAGGTGAATCTTCACCCCAGTCTGAGGTCCTGAGCGCTCTGGAGCAGGTTTTTATCAAGGATCTATCTCTCTGTACCTTGCTCCGTTCATCCTTCCCTCAATCCTAACTAGTCTCCCAGTCCCTGCCGCTAAAAAACATCCCCACAGCCACCACCATGCTTCACTGTAGGGATGGTGCCCAGTTTCTTCCAGACGTGACGCTTGTCTTTCAGGCCAAAGAGTTCAATCTTGGTTTCATCAGACCAGAGAATCTTGTTTCTCATGGTCTGAGAGTTTTTAGGTGCCTTTGGCAAACTCCAAGTGGGCTGTCATGTGCCTTTTACTGATGAGTGGCTTCCGTCTGGCCACTCCACCATGAAAGTCTGATTGGCAGAGTGCTGCAGAGATGGTTGTCCTTCTGGAAGTTTCTCCCATCTCCACAGAGGAACTCTGTAGCTCTGTCAGAGTGACCAGCGGGTTCTTGGTCACCTCCTGACCAAAGCCCTTCTCCGGGCGGCCAGATCTAGGAAGAGTCTTGGTGGTTCCAAACTGCTTCAACAAAGGTGCCTTTACAAAGTACTGAATCCTTATGTGAATGTGAATGCTTTTTTAATCTAATTGTGTGTAGATTGATTACGAAAAATAACAATTTTATACATTTTTAAATAAGGCTGTAACATAATAAAATGTGGAAAAAGTTGAGGGGTCTGAATTCTTTCCGAATGCACTGTATATACACCACTAGTCAACATACGGATAGATATATGTGTGTACAAAAAAACTTTAGGAACACCTGCTCTTTCCATGACATAGTCTGACCAGGTGAATCCAGGTGAATCCAGGTGAATCCAGGTGAATCCAGGTGAATCCAGGTGAATCCAGGTGAATCCAAGTGAATCCAGGTGAATCCAGGTGAATCCAGGTGAATCCAGGTGAATCCAGGTGAATCCAGGTGAATGTAAGATCCCTTATTAAGCTATGATCCATTATAGTCACTTGTTAAATCCACTTCAATCAGTGTAGATGAAGGGAAGCATTTTTAAGCCTTGTGACATTTGAGACATTAATTTTGTATGTGTGCCATTCAGAGGGTGAATGGGCAAGACAAAATATTTAAGTGCCTTTGAACAGGGTATGGTAGTAGGTGCCAGGCGCACTGGTTTGAGTGTGTCAAGAACTGCAACGCTGCTGGGATTTTCACGCTCAACAGTTTCCCGTGTGTATCAAGAATGGTCCACCACCCAAAGGACATCCAGACAACATCCAGTCAACATGGACCAGCATCCCTGTGGAACGATTTTGACACCTTGTAGAGTCCATGCCCCGGAGAATTGAGGCTGTTCTGAGGACTAAAAGAAGGGGTACAACTCAATATTAGCAAGGTGTTCTTACTATTTTATACACTCAGTGTATATGTGTGCAAATTATATTTAAAAAACGTGTACTGTATTGGTTGTATAGGGTAGTTGCTGACCATGTTGTCATTGGCCATACCATTGTAAGAGTGTATGTTATTGCTGTATATTAATGCTTTAATGACCAATTACCAATTGCTTTTGTTTAATGGGACTGGTGAAGCAATCTTTAATTTGAATACTCTTATTAACGTAAGTAGTGCCACTATATCATCAAACAGTCTGTCCCAGCAGGATGTTCCATAATGACATTGTGTTACTCTTCCATGTTATACATAACAGCCCAATAACAAGGGTTCTAATCAAAACAAATTATTCTGCCAACATTACCCAAAGCTGTTCCCCTGCAGCTGACACATCAACTGAATGTTCATGTAATCAATTGTGTGTGTGTGTGTGTGTGTGTGTGTGTGTGTGTGTGTGTGTGTGTGTGTGTGTGTGTGTGTGTGTGTGTGTGTGTGTGTGTGTGTGTGTGTGTGTGTGTGTGTGTGTGTGTGTGTGTGTGTGTGTGTGTGTGCATGCGTGCGTGCGTGTTTGTGTGTGGGACAAGAGGTCAATTCAGGATGCGGGGGTCCTCAGGCACTCAAGGGCCCGTCGGGGGAGTTCACCAGCATGAATCACCCCAGTAGCTACGACAACGGCATGAGCTGCAGCTGGCACATCACTGTGGACCCAGGCATGGTAAGTACCACAATGCAACACATTCAAAACACTAAGATTTTTATACAGTAACCTCTTTTCCTTTTACTGTGCTCTTTCCTTCAAACAAATACACTGAACAAAAATACAAATGCAATATTCAACCATTTCTACGATTTTACTGAGTTACAGTTCATATAAGGATCTCAGTCAATTAAATTCATTAGGCCCTAATCTATGGATTCCACACTTTAAAAAAGGTTGTGGTGTGGATCAGAAAGCCAGTCAGTATCTGGTGTGACCACCATTTGCCTCATGCAGCACGACACATCTCCTTCACATTGAGTTGATCAGGCTGTTGATTGTGGTCTGTGGAATGTTGTCCAACTCCTCTTCAATGACTGTGCGAAGTTGCTGGATATTGGCGGGAACTGGAACATGCTGTCATACACGTTGATCCAGAGCATTCCAAACATGCTCAATGGGTGACATGTCTGGTGAGTATGCAGGTCACGGAAGAACTGGGACATTTTCAGCTTCCAGGAATTGTGTACAGATTTTTGCGACATGTAGCTATGCATTATCATGCTGAAACGTGAGGTACTGTCGGCAGATGAATGGCATGATATTGGGCCTCAGGATCTCATCACGGTATCTGTGTGCATTCAAATTTCCATTGATCAAATTAAATTGTGTTCGTTGTCTGAAGCTCATGCCTGCCCATAGCATAACTCCACCACCACCATGCTCATCCACACAACGCTATATATGTTGTCTTCCATCTGCCCGGTACAGTTGGAACCCGGGATTTGTCTGTTTAGAGCACACTACTCCAGCGTGCCAGTGGCCATTGAAGGTGAGCATTTGCCCACTGAAGTTGGGTACGACACCAAACTGCAGTAAGGTCAAGACCCTGGTGAGGATGACGAACACTCAGATGAGTTTCCCTGAGACGCTATCTGACAGTTATTGCAGAAATGATTCGGTTGTGCAAACCCACAGTTCCGTTCCATCAGCTGTCCGGGTGGCTGGTCTAAGACGATCCCGCAGGTGAAGAAGCCGGATGTGAAGGTTTATTTTATTGATTTATTTCACCTTTATTTAACCAGGTAGGCTAGTTGAGAACAAGTTCTCATTTGCAACTGCGACCTGGCCAAGATAAAGCAAAGCAGTTTGACACATACAACAAGCAGAGTTACACATGGAATAAACAAACATACAATCAATAATACCGTAGGAAAATCTATATACAGCATGTAAATAGGCCATGGTGGCAAAGTAATTACAATATAGCAATTAAACACTGGAATGGTAGGATGTGCAGAGGATGAATGTGCAAGTTGAGATACTGGGGTGCAAAGGAGCAAGATAAATAAATAAATACAGTATGGGGATGAGGTAGATTGGATGGGCTATTTACAGATAAGCTATGTACAGGTGCAGTGATCTGTGAGGTGCTCTGACAGCTGGTGCTTAAAGCTAGTGAGGAAGGTAATAGTCTCCAGCTTCAGAGATTTGTGCAGTTCGTTCCACTTATTGGCAGCAGAGAACTGGAAGGAGAGGCAGCCAAAGCAAGAATTGGCTTTGGGGGTGACCAGTGAGATATACCTGCTGGAGTGCGTGCTACGGGTGGGTGCTGCCATGGTGACCAGTGAGCTGAGATAAGGTGGGGCTTTACCTAGCAGAGACTCATAGATGACCTGGAGCCAGTTGGTTTGAGCGACGAGTATGAAACGAGGGCCAGCCCATGAGAGCATACAGGTCACAGTGGTGGGTAGTATATGGGGCTTTGGTGACAAAATGGATGGCACTGTGATAGACTGCATCCAATTTGTTGAGTAGAGTGTTGGAGGCTATTTTGTAAATGACATTGCCGAAGTCGAGGATCGGTAGGGTGGTCAGTTTTACGAGGGTATGTTTGGCAGCATGAGTGAAGGATGCTTTGCTGCGAAATAGGAAGCCGATTCTAGATTTAATTTTGGATTGGAGATGTTTGATGTGAGTCTGAAAGGAGAGTTTACAGTCTAACCAGACACCTAGGTATTTGTAGTTGTCCACATATTCTAAGTTAGAACCGTCCAGAGTAGTGATGCTGGACGGGTGGGCAGGTGCATGCAGCGATCTGTTGAAGAGCATTCATTTAGTTTTACTTGCATTTAAGGGCTGTTGGAGGCCACGGAATGAGAGTTGTAATGGCATTGAAGCTCATCTGGAGGTTCATTAACACAGTGTCTAACGAAGGGCCAGAGGTATACAGAATGGTGTTGTCTGCGTAGAGGTTTATCAAAGAATCACCAGCAGCGAGAACGACATCGTTGTTGTATACAGAGAAGAGAGTTGGCCCGAGAATTGAACCCTGTGGCACTCCCATAGAGACTACCAGAGGTCCGGACAAATCAAATCAAATCAAATCAAATGTATTTATATAGCCCTTCGTACATCAGCTGATATCTCAAAGTGCTGTACAGAAAATCAGCCTAAAACCCCAAACAGCAAGCAATGCAGGTGTAGAAGCACGGTGGCTAGGAAAAACTCCCTAGAAAGGCCAAAATCTAGGAAGAAACCTAGAGTGGAACCAGGCTATGTGGGGTGGCCAGTCCTCTTCTGGCTGTGCCGGGTGGAGATTATAACAGAACATGGCCAAGATGTTCAAATGTTCATAAATGACCAGCATGGTCGAATAATAACAAGGCAGAACAGTTGAAACTGGAGCAGCAGCACAGTCAGGTGGACCGGGGACAGCAAGGAGTCATCATGTCAGGTAGTCCTGGGGCACGGTCCTAGGGCTCAGGTCCTCCGAGAGAGAGAAAGAAAGAGAGAATTAGAGAGAGCATATGTGGGGTGGCCAGTCCTCTTCTGGCTGTACCGGGTGGAGATTATAACAGACCATGGCCAATATGTTCAAATGTTCATAAATTACCAGCATGGTCGAATAATAGTAAGGCAGAACAGTTGAAACTGGAGCAGCAGCATGGCCAGGTGGACTGGGGACAGCAAGGAGTCATCATGTCAGGTAGTCCTGGGGCATGGTCCTAGGGCTCAGGTCCTCCGAGAGAGAGAAAGAAAGAAGGAGAGAATTAGAGAACGCACACTTAGATTCACACAGGACACCGAATAGGACAGGAGAAGTACTCCAGATATAACAAACTGACCCTAGCCCCCTGACACAAACTACTGTAGCATAAATACAACAGGCCCTCCGATTTGACATACTGAACTCTATCGGAGAAGTAGTTGGTGAACCAAGCGAGGCAATCATTTGAGAAACCAAGGCTGTTGAGTCTGCCAATAAGAATGTTGTGATTGACAGAGTGGAAAGCCTTAGCCAGGTCGATGAATACGGCTGCACAGTAATGTCTCTTATCGATGGCGGTTATGATATCGTTTAGGACCTTGAGCGTGGCTGAGGTGCACCCATGACCAGCTCTGAAACCAGATTGCATAGAGGAGAAGGTACGGTGAGATTCAAAATGGTCGGTGATCTGCTTGTTAACTTGGCTTTCAAAGACCTCAGAAAGACAGGGTAGAATAGATATAGGTCTGTAGCAGTTTGGGTCAAGAGTGTCTCCCCCTTTGAAGAGGGGGATGACGGCGGCAGATTTCCAATCTATGGGAATCTCAGACGATACAAAAGACAGGTTGAACAGGCTAGTGAAAGGGGTTGCAACAATTTTGGCAGATCATTTTAGAAAGAGAGGGTCCAGATTGTCTATCCCGGCTGATTTGTAGAGGTACTGGGATGACGTGGTTACATGTGGTCTGCAGTTGTGAGTCAGGTTGGATGTACTGCCAAATTTTCTAAAGCAGAGAAATTAACATGACATTTTCTGGCAACAGCTCTGGTGAACATTCCTGCAGTCAGCATGCCAATTGCATTGTGTCGTGTGACAAAACTGCACATTTTAGAGTGGCTTTTTCTTGTCCCCAGCACAAGGTGCACCTGTGTAATGATCCTGCTGATTAATCAACTTCTTTATATTCCACACTGATCAGGTGGATGGATTATCTTGGCAAATGAGAAATGCTCAGTAACAGGGATGTAAACAAATTTGTTCACCAAATTTGAGAGAAATAAGCTTTTTGTGAGTATGGAACATTTCTGGGATCTTTTATTTCAGCTCATGAAACATGGGACCAACAATTAACATGTTGCGTTTATATTTTTGTTCAGTATACATGTCAAAACTCAACTAAGTCTCATAGGCTCTGTTCAAATGTCATTGACTAGCCTCCATTTCTTTCTTTCTTTCTTTCTTTCTTTCTTTCTTTCTTTCTTTCTTTCTTTCTTTCTTTCTTTCTTTCTTTCGTCCTTAATTGAAGTAGTCACTGGTTGGATCATTGACTACCTCATGGAAGAGAGAAAGGAAGAATGGATGCATTTTTAAGAATTCTAAACTTTCAAGAGATAATCTAAAAAAGCCTCATGTCATTTCCATGACGACCACTGATCTGACAGGAGCTGATGGGTGGAAGTAACACGCCAGACACCTTTCCATGCCCTGTCCTTTCACCCATCAGTGCACATACAGAGCAGAAGAGAACACAAAGACAGGCGGCCATTTTGGAAATTGGAAAATGGGAACCCAATCATATTGTAAGGAACAGGGTCTCTTGTCCTTAAAGGAGATTCTGTGTCTCCCTGATAAATATTCATCAAAGGGATCCCCTTATCTTTTATTAATGCACAGCGGCTAGAGAGAATGTTTGGCAGGTGCAGAAACCATTAAGATAACGACTAAAAACATCAAATTAACCACATCACTAACTTTGAAAAATATTGCACTTTAAAAACCAACTCTAAACCAGAATGCTTGGTTGACTTATATAGAACAAAACCTGCAGCGGAACAATGGTTTAAAAGACGCCTTCGATCACCGTCACCAACAGATCATCATTTCAATGATCTTTCATTGGAATAGTGCTTTTGATATGAGTCTCTGAGCTGGAAGGATGTCAGGCGTAGCCATAAGTCTGCATCTCAAATGGAACCCTATTCCTTATGTAGTGCACTACTTTTGACCAGAGCCCATAGTTCTAAATAGGGAATAGTGTGTCATTTAGGAAGCAACCATAGACAGACACCAGGGTATATAACAGTACGGTAGGTAGGCAAGGCGAACAGAACAGAAAGCCCTTAGATCAGATGTAGCTCTGAGACATGGGTAAACACAGCTCCACACCGTGACAGATGGCTGCTCTGCCGTCTCTTTCATTCTCTCAAGCTACGACATCCGGAGAAGGAGAAGAGACAGGAAAACAAAAATCATTTTCACTTTGCCAAGCAAGCCAGACTGAGACTGCCTCTCTCTCCCCCTTTCTTTCTTTCTTTCTTTCTTTCTTTCTTTCTTTCTTTCTTTCTTTCTTTCTTTCTTTCTTTCTTTCTTTCTTTCTTTCTTTCTTTCTTTCTTTCTTTCTCTCTCTCTCTCTCTCTCTCTCTCTCTCTCTCTCTCTCTCTCTCTCTCTGTCTGTCTGTCTGTCTCTCTCTCTCTCTCTCTCTCCCCCTCCCTCTCCTTCCTCTCTCTCTCTGTCTCTGTCTGTCTCTCTCCCCCTCCCCTCTCCCTTCCTCTCTCTCCTCCCCCTCTCTCTCCTCTATCTATCTCTTTCTCTCTCTCTTTCTCTCTCTGTCATCTCGATTTGAATCTCTCTCTCTCTCTCTCTCTCTCTCTCTCTCTCTCTCTCTCTCCCTCTCTTTTTCCCCGTCGTCTCGATTTTAATCTCTCTCTCCTGTCTCTCTCTCTCTCTCTCGCTCACTCGCACACACACGCATATGCACACACACCCACACACACAGTCAAGCCTCTTACTAAGTAGCAGTATGTCTACTGCTCTAGTCTCTAAGACAGTGAATAATAAAAACCTTCCTGTTTGTTTTCCTCTACTCCAGGTGATCCATTTGTGGTTTGAACACTTCTCCCTGGAGGCAACAGACCTGTGCACAGCAGACTACTTTACACTACAGGACAACCTGGGAGTCATCGGTAAGACACTGGAGACACTGGAGCCAGACTAATTAAGTGGATTAAGGCCAATACATCCAGGCAAAGGGTTTGGTAGGCCAACATTTATTACTGAAACCTGAGGGGGAGACATATGCGAAGGTTTGTGTGCTGGAGTGGGGGGTAGTGTGTTCTCAAATAGCTCACTATACAGATCAGATATTGATCCACACAGGGTTTTGAGAGGTGGGGTACAGGTGTAGGGTAGGGGATCCATCCTTGGCATGTCTTAAGGTATGGTGGGGCACAAAGACATTTAATTCAAAGGAATGTAATTCCATTTCTGTCCTTTGAGCCTGTTGAAAACAAGTATCAGTATCTCCAGCACATCGTACAGTCATATTCAGTTGTTTGATCTATCCTCAGATCTTTTCTCCTTGACTTTATACAACTCAAACCACCAGGTTCTCCCCACTATCACTAGCTTTACCCATTTTATTACAAGCTCATTTACTTGAGCAAACATATTACATTTAAATATTTAATTTACTCCGCATATCATATTCTATTACGCCTGTAGGTGATGGTGTGTGCTCTTCAGACTGTTTCTGACAGGATGGGAGAATTAGACACCCAGCCAGAGGCTCTCTCTCTCTCTCTCTCTCTCTCTCTCTCTCCAACTGTCCATTCTCACCTCTTAGCTGACACGCTGGGTTGTCTGGCACAGCAAAGGGAAGCTATGTGAAGTGTGAGGTGGAACTATTAAGGTGACTGTGCAAAAGCGTTGATGTTTAAACCTTGTGGTTAGGACTCACTTTTTTTCCTGTACTTTTCTATACTTTCTGTACTTGTATAGTTAGAGATTGGTGGATGTAAATGTGAGGCCACACCATCATTCTCAGCTGTGTTACACTTTCCACCGTGCCACACATTAACACATAGCCAACACCTCCGCTGGCTCTTCACTTCCTTTGCCCCTTGGCTGCAGCACGAACACCTCACACACTCACACACTCACACACTCACGCTCTCTCTCTCTCTCTCTCTCTAGTGTCATTAGGAAACTCTATGTTGTTGTTCTTTGACACCAATGACAGAAATACAGACAAGGGATTCAAAGCGAAGTACCAAGCTGTGACACCAGAGAGTACTTTAGGTACAATAACACCATTATCAACAGTGATCATAGTTATGAACATTCAGAACTTTTCAGGAGAGAGAGAGAGAGAGAGAGAGAGAGAGAGAGAGAGAGAGAGAGAGAGAGAGAGAGAGAGAGAGAGAGAGAGAGAGAGAGAGAGAGAGAGAGAGAGAGAGAGAGAGAGAGAGAGAGAGAGAGAGAGAGAGAGAGAGAGAGAGAGAGAGAGAGAGAGAGAGAGAGAGAGAGAGAATGACAGGGGGCAAGGAGACATAGAAGGAGTAACAGAGAAAGAGTACAGAGAGAGAGACAGAGAGAAAGCGATGGATGGATGGTGGGCATCCTTGAGGTGTCTGTTCAGCTGAAGTCCTTTCCATCTCCACACTCCCTGCTTCCAGAAATAGCCGGGGCTGGTGGCGCTCTCCAAGGTGACCGCTGACCCCTGGGTTCCCAGCACAGAACTATGAGAACGGGGCTCTCTACCAAGTACACACACACACACTCTCTCACACTACTAGCGGCTTCCACAAGGACATGCCATCCATGGTACCACACACAATCTGCCATACACATGGCAGCATCTTTCTACCAAGTGGTGTATTATCCACAACACATTGTTTATATGGCCCCAGTCTTTCTGTGAGGTACTTTACAATCAATAGCGCCTTTCTCTCTGTCTGAGGAAGTGAATAATAATAACATGGTCCGTCATGTCCTGTGCTGTATGGAGCTTAACTACATCAATAACAATCAGTGGGGAAACGGACTCCTATATTTTGGGGTGTTTACAAATGAGGTGCCCCTTTAGTAAATCCATGGTCACTAGGCACCATCTGAACACAGGGGGATGTTGACCATGCTTGATGTTCTGGATAGTGGATCGACATTGGGGAGCAACTCGCGTCGTGTTTGGTTCGGAGCACGGCTGAGCGCTTTGACGTCAGCTTTTGCTTGGTTTGGATCATTAGATCATTGGGCTGCGTCACAAATGGCACCCTATAGACCTTTATAGTGCACTACAGGTCCCATAGGGCTCTGGTTAAAAGTAGTGCACTATGTAGGGGAAAGGTTGCCAATTGGGACTCATGCTTTGTCCTGTTGTTTGGCTGTGTATTATCTGGCTTGCTCATGTTGCTTTCTGTCTCCTTCTTGGCTTGGATGTTGAGGCGGATGGGCTCCTGTCCAAACCGTCACAGCCCAGGAGATATTGGATGATTTTTATTCATGACTCGTGTCAATATGCAGCGCATGCAGCCGTCTGCAACCTGGGCACCCTCCAGGCAGAAAGAGAGAGAAAGAGATGGATGGGAACATTGAGGAGAAATTATGCATAAAGCAATGTAGATAGAAATGAAATGTAGAGAAAGGACACCCTTGCCCGTTTCCTGCAGACGAGTGACTGTGTCTATTCTGGAGATGTAACTTCTATCAGTAATGTTTTTCTTAAGGTTGTGCCTTACTTAGAAAGCCCCTGCCTTGGAATATGAATACGTTCAAATGTGTGCCAAAAACCCCGCCCCCACCAGAATCTACTAGAAGGAATATCAGACTCATGTTGGTGCATGTGGTTATATAATGGATTTATCTTGACATTGATTGAATAGTTGATCTTTGATCATTGATTTCATCTTTGTAATTGATTGAATGTTTGATGAAGTCATGGAAATATAATGGATGTTTGTGTTCAAATGAAATGGATGTGTTTGTGTATGAAATGAATGCTCGTGGTCAAACAAAATGGATATCTTCATGTATAAAATGGATGTTTGTGGTCAAACTAAATGGATGTGTTTGTGTATGAAATGAATGCTCGTGGTCAAACAAAATGGATATCTTCGTGTATAAAATGGATGTTTGTGGTCAAACTAAATGGATGTGTTTGTGTTTGAAATGGATGTTTGTGGTAAAAACTAAATGGATATGTTTGTGTACGAAATGTGTGGTGAAATGAAATAATATGTGCATGTGGTCCACAGTGGAGGATCACTGTACCAGAGGGAGAGAAGATCAGACTGACGTTCTCCTCCTTCGACCTGGTCCCTGAGGCCTGTAGAGATTACGTAGATGTCTACGATGGCCACAAAACCGGCTCGGCCATGTTGGGTATGACATCACTCTGTGTTATGCTAACTCTGGTATACAGCAGTTGGACTAGTATAGATACTTATAGTACAGACATACTTAGGCCTACACACCTGTTGCACAATATGTGTAGGCCAACACTCAAAATGTACTTATTCACTAGTCTCATAATATGTCAAAATACCCTAATTATACCCTTCCCTCATAAAATGGGTACACTCAAATATTCATTTTCTAAAATAGGCTACTTTGGTCATGGATTTTCAATTATGAGAACAGAGAGACTGTGACAACGAGTGCAACCTCTTCAATCCTCCAAACCCACAATCAATATATTCTTAAGTCTCACAATTTGAGCAACTTTACTAATCAACTAGTTTTAGGAGGTTTTGTATGGTAATCAACATGCAACAGGAGCACTTGAAACAGGCTGTGGGGAGTGAAATCAACTATGCACACAGCAACACTCAAATTCACTTCAGGCTGCATGAATAAGATATGATGTCCACTAAAGGTTTTGGGTAGGAAGATGGAAAAATAGAGAGACGTTCCCAAATTAGACTGGCATGTAAATGTAATCTCTACAAACAGAAGTTATGCAAAATACCTGTATTTATAGTTATTATTAAGCTTACTATGTATGCGGAGACCTGTATAATACTTGTGTGAATTAATCAAATAATAATTGGTGTCACTGTTTGGTCAATTCAAGTGGTGCATAATGCCTGCCCAGGTTTTACATCAGTGTACCACCAATTGGAGTTTGGGTTATTATAACTAACTGTGTAGTTTGATTAGTGGCCTAATCAAACTCTTCAGGGGATTCTGAACAGTGAAATGTTGTTTTCTCACAGGTCGATTCTGTGGTCGTAAGAATCCAGGCCGCGTGGATTCCAGTGGCAACACGATGGTGGTGCGTTTCAAAAGCGATGCCACTCTCACCTCCAAGGGTTTCAGTGCCACATTCACCAAGACCGGCCTCATCCCGACCACGGTCAAGCCTACCACCATGATGCCCGCAACACTAGCTATAACCGGTGAGTACACTACGGGGAAAACCATGGAATAACATAGAATTCTATATCTATGAGTGTACCCATAGACAATATATCAGTTCTATATCTATGAGTGTACTCATAGACAATATATCAGTTCTATATCTCTGAGTGTACCCATATATAATATATCAGTTCTATATCTCTGAGTGTACCCATAGATAATATATCAGTGCTATATCTATGAGTGTACTCATAGACATAGAACTGATATATTATCTAGATATATTGTCTATGAGTGTACTCATAGACATAGAACTGATATATTATCTAGATATATTGTCTATGAGTGTACTCATAGATAATATATCAGTTCTATATCTATGAGTGTACCCATAGATAATATATCAGTTCTATATCTATGAGTGGACCAGTCAGATTGCCGCGTTCAGAGGTTATATTCCCCTTCTAGGAATTAGCCTGTATTTCTAGTTGTGATTTTCATATAGACCGAGTACTTGGTATGCCACAGTTACAGCCGTATTGACTTTCTGCAGGTAGCCCTCCTTCCTCCTCCTCTTGACTCCAGTTGAAATATGGGAGCTCTCTCCGTGGTATAATTGATTGGAATTCAGTGGCTTGCAGCAGCAACACTATCGATGTTGTTAAACCTTCCTCACCAGAACATTTCTGTCAAAACTCGCCTCTTTTTCTAGTTTTTCATTCATTTAAATGATATGGAAGGATTGATTTCCTCAGCGAGATAAATTGATCAACTATGTCCACATTACACACAGCAGGCATACATAGCAGGCATAATTTTGCCTCTAGCAACTTCCATACTCTAACTGTGCATCCCAAATGACAACCTATTCCCTGTATAGTGCACTACTTTTGACCAGAGCCCTATCAAAAGTAGTGCACTACTGTATATAGTGAATAGGGTGCCATTTGGGACGCATTTGAACAGATGTAAATTGTTGTCTATGTTGTGAAGATCAGTTTAAACCAACTGATTGATGAGCAGTGTTTGTTGGTAAATAATCACCAGTGTGATATGCTGGCATAATGGTTATCGCTGCCTTTCTCCTAACATAGACACAAATCAAATCAAATCAAATTTATTTATATAGCCCTTCGTACATCAGCTGATATCTCAAAGTGCTGTACAGAAACCCAGCCTAAAACCCCAAACAGCAAACAATGCAGGTGTAAAAGCACGGTGGCTAGGAAAAACTCCCTAGAAAGGCCAAAACCTAGGAAGAAACCTAGAGAGGAACCGGGCTATGTGGGGTAGTCCTCTTCTGGCTTGGTAGAGATTATAACAGAACACAATGATAAGAGGCTGACAGGCAGCTTAAAGGACAATTCCACCACCAAACTATCTTTTGGTATTTGACTATTGTTGACATAGTGCCAAAACGTTTTGCTTGTCAGCTATCAAGTTTTCAAGATATGTAACTTTCAAAGTACAGAAACCATCCCATCATATGAAGCAAAACGCAGCATCATATGGTGCAAAATGCATCATACGGGGATGATTTCTGTATTTTGAAAGTTACATATCTTGAAAACTTCATTGCTGACAAGCAAAACATTTTGGGACTATGTCAACAATGGACTAATTAAACAAACGCCCAAAATATATTTTTGGGTGGAGTTGTCCTTTAAATAAAAATGAATGCAGCCAAAACAATAGGGTGGGTGTGTCATTTTTGTGTGTGTGCGTGCTCGAGGGAGTCTCCCATAGCCCTAAGCTTTGTCCATTCATCACTAACCCAAGCTTCATGTTCTCTGCTACAGACTCAGGCTGCGGTGGTGTCGGAACGCTGTTTGGCCGTAAAGGGGAGATCCATTCTATGGGATTCCCAGATGCCTATCCCGGGAATCTTCACTGCTCCTGGAACATCACAGCTCCGGAAGGCTTCCAGGTCAAACTGCACGTCACAGACATGTCCGTCACGGGAGAGGCGGGCCAGTGTGGCGAAGACAAGCTTGTAGTTTCTGACAGCCTCCAGGCGCTTGGTAAGTTACAGCCTGTCCACCCAACCTGGGTCCCCTGTTAATGTGTTATTATGGAGATCCAAAATGGCTCCAAATGGTGTCATAGAGGACAGACACTTCTAGTTGTTTGTTGTTGTTGTTTGGTAGACTCAGATGGACCGTCCAAATTGCTCGTCGGTCTCTATGAAAGCCCCAAAATGGCACCCAGTGTATTCTCTGACAGCCATTAGTCCATTGATAAGACAAGCCACCCACAATACCCACCTACAGTATCTGTAGCCAAACGCCAAAATGGCTACCAGCCCCTAGTTTCTTGTTAGTAAGATGTGCCTGCCCATCCAAACTATGCCAAACCCCCAAATGGCGGCAGTGGGGGCCAGGCAATAACCTATGGACCCACTCCCCCTCGTATTTCCCAAACAAGCTGTTTGTCAAATGAGGGACACACACACATATACACAACAAACAAATCAAGTAGCAAGAGACAGCAGATAAGCATATGCTGAGCAGAATGTGCCCCGTTGCTTGAAATGAAAAGGGGGGGGGGACTTTGACTCCTGGACAGAGCGCCAAGCACCAAGCTAGGCTAGTATGCTGAGTGTGCCAGTGCCTGTCTCCTGTCCTCAGGGCAGTAAAGCTGTTGATTAGGATCTCTCCCCAGAGAAGGAGCGAGGCTAGGGAACTGTAAATGTGACCTCCTTGTTATTCACATCAGAAAGCTGGAGTCTGATAGAGATAAAACTAACACAACACTCTGTAGCAGAAGTAGAGTGGAGACAATTGCACCTGCGGTGTGTGTGTGTGTGTGTGTGTGTGTGTGTGTGTGTGTGTGTGTGTGTGTGTGTGTGTGTGTGTGTGTGTGTGTGTGTGTGTGTGTGTGTGTGTGTGTGTGTGTGTGTGTGTGTGTGTGTGTGTGTGTTAAGTTAAGAGAAAATGGGGGCAGAAAGAAAGGAAGCTTTGTTTCTGCGTTAAAGAAGACATATCCCTTGGAAGACGCTGAAGTCATAACACCATCCAAAGAACACTATTTAGTGCTCTGGGGTGAAGTTTCCCCTAGGTACAGATCTAGGATCAGCTTTCCCTCCCCCAATCCTAACCTTAAGCATTAGTGAGGAAATGTTTTAACTGACCCACGATTCACGTGGGTCAACTTCTCCCTACATCCTATTCAGTGTGGTATTCAAGCTGATGTCAAAACATTTAGGATGACAGATATTTTGCTTTCCTTCCTGCATGTGCGTGTGTGCGTGCGCTTGTGTGCATGTGCGTGCGTGCGCGTGTGTGTGTGTGTGCAACGGTCAGTTCCTTCCTCACCAGAGATCTCTGTCGGAGCTCTAACTGTCAGAACAGGCGCGACCCCCTGCCAGGGGGAGCAGGGCTCAGCAGGAGGGCATGGTTGGCCCCTGACTGCACACATTAAACCTAACAAGTACAGGAGCAAAACACCAGGCTGCCACACAGACAAAGGGCAATAGAAATACAGACTCCTCCATTGTACGCGCTTCAGTTGGTGCTGTGTCATTTCAAAACTCTGATATCCTTAATTTAAAACATCTTTAGTTACTGAGGTAGCGTAGGGAGTAGTAAATGTTGAAAGGGGAGGAGTATGTTTTCTGAGATGTTGTACCCGTAGACCTTTAGGTGACGTGAAACAATTTGATTGATGTGTCTTATTTTTCAAGGTTATATTTACATTATGACTAACATGTTCTTTATCGATGAGAAGACTGTGCCTCATCAGAAATCTGTCTGTTCTCTGTAATGTCTATTGAATGTCTAATGATTCCATATCTTTGCTAGACCAATATTGGTATGCATGGAAATTAACATTTGTGTATTTGAAATTCTGGTTACTACTCTTATGTTTCTATATTAGTAATAGGTCTCTCTCCCTCTCCCTCTCCCTCTCCCTCTCCCTCTCCCTCTCCTCCAATCCAATACTCCTAATTTCCGTTCCTTCTCCATCCCAGGCACACACTGTGGCTACGTCCTTCCCCCTGTGGTGGTCAGTGCCAATAATACGATGTCCCTGAGCTTCCTGTCCGACTCACGTCTCTCTGACCGAGGCTTCACCGCCAAGTGGGAGGCCGTGTATCCTGAGGACATTGCCGGTAATAATCCCAGCTTTCTCCGCTACACACACACACACACATTCACACAAACGCATGCACACGAACGTGCACACACATGCGCATGCACGTGCAAATGTGCACACGTGAATCTGTACGCACACACACAAACACAGACACACACACACACCTGAGGCACCTTATATCGCTGAGGCAGCTCCACTACTAATAATGACCGGCCATAAAGTGAACTTTAGATTCCCAGGACATATTTATGACAGGAGCAACGTCATAGAACGAGACGTATGAGTGGTAAGTACTGAGAAAGCACAGGTCAGGGTACACTGGTCAAACGAGGGAAAATTATTTGATCATGATTATAATTGATCTATCAGAGGGCTTGACATTTCAGTTGGGAAAGGGGTGAGGAGGTCTGAAGGAGCAGTTGTGTTTTGTTAAGTCATTCATTCTGATGTGGTAGCTTTAATGTTTTCAACTGCCGTTTTACCTTGCCGTTTTCTGCCGTTATACTACAGTTTTTGAGTAGTTCAGACATTTCAGTTTATGGATGTCAACACCCAAGGTTTTGGGCGTCAACACCCACATTTAAAGAGATATCAATATGTATGTAAAGTGGATGTATTAAACGTTTCTGTTCCAAACTCCACGGACCCGCTCCATCTGAGTAAACACACATACACTCCATCTTTAAATAAACAGGGAGAGCCAGATACCAGGGCTGATCGACCAGCTACATTAGGGTGTATTGCATAGGCTTGCACTGGCTGTTTATCACTGTGACACACTGTGCTTACTGCTGAGTAAATTCTACTCTGCTCTCTGGCTAATGTTGAGGAGGCTGCAGCTCATCTACTCTAATCTGTTTATATCCCGTCTGCCCACTATCATCATTCAGACACACACCCACACAAGGACGCATTTGCATGCACTTACACACACACACACACACGCACTGACCCATGAATGGGCAAACGCACACACACACACACACATGCATACAGTATGTACACACACTAACCCCCACCTTCATTCCACTGCGATCCAGGGATGCGGAGGGCCTCCCATGAGTTAAAAGGGGTTATTAAGTCTCAGAACTGGCCTATGAACTACAAGGCGGCCAGCGAGTGCATGTGGACTGTGGAGGTGCCCAAAGGGAAGAACATAACTCTGACGTTCACCCACTTCGACGTGGAAGCCAAGGACATTTTCACTTCCAAATGCTTGGATAACATGGTGGCGTACGACATCTATAATGACGGAGCTGAGAGTACAAAACACAGTGATTACAAATATAATAATAATAATAATATATGCCATTTAGCAGACGCTTTTATCCAAAGCGACTTACAGTCATGTGTGCATACATTCTACGTATGGGTGGTCCCGGGGATCGAACCCACTACCCTGGCGTTACAAGCGCCATGCTCTACCAACTGAGCTACAGAAGGACCACATATCACCAATATGGTGATTTTAAACATTTGATTGAATAGTGCTGCAGCTAGTGTACCATCAGCACATTGTTACCCAATTTTATGAAAGGTTATTTATAAATAAAATGATAAGTTACAGAGTAGTAGTAGTAGCACTAGTAGTAGTAGTAGTGGTAGTAGTAGTAGTAGCAGCACTAGTAGCAGTAGTAGTAGAAGCAGTAGTAGTAGTAGTAGCAGCACTAGTAGCACTAGTAGTAGTGGTAGTAGTAGTAATAGCAGCACTAGTAGCAGTAGTAGTAGAAGCAGTAGTAGTAGTAGTAGTACAGATGTAGAATCTTAATTTGAGCCAGATTGCTATAGCAGGAAAATAATCCTGCAGCAACAGGAAATGAGAATAATTATGTGGATTATAATGAATGTATTTTTTGTAGGGGTTAATATATTTTCCGTATGGGAAAATGAAATCACTAGTAGCAGCACTAGTAGCAGCAGTAGTAGTAGTAGCAGTAGTAGTAGTAGCAGTAGTAGTAGTAGTAGTAGTAGTAGTAGTAGCAGTAGTAGAAGTAGTAGTAGTACTATTAGTAGTAGTAGAAGTAGCAGTAGTAGCAGCAGCATTAGTAGTAGCAGTAGTACATTTACATTACATTTAAGTCATTTAGCAGACGCTCTTATCCAGAGCGACTTACAAATTGGTGCATTCACCTTATGACATCCAGTAGTAGTAGTTGTAGTAGAAGTAGCAGTAGTAGTAGTACTATTAGTAGTAGTAGTAGAAGTAGCAGTAGTAGTAGAAGCATCTGGTGTTGTTGTTGTTTTTGCTTACAAGGTCCATGGTGTGGTGACCAACTCCCAGCCACCATCACAACTAAGGGCAACAAGTTGGTGATGCGTTTCCATACTGACTTCTTTGTGGAGGCGAAAGGTTTCAGAGCCTACTGGACTACAGACACCAGCCAGCCTGTTCCCACTGAGCCCCCTATACAGCCTAACCCCTGGGACAACATCACTGTAGGTAGTTACCTAACCCTTACCCAGCCTGTTCCCACTGAGCCCCCTATACAGCCTAACCCCTGGGACAACATCACTGTAGGTAGGTGATATTCCCACTGAGCCCCTATACAGCCTAACCCCTGGGACAACATCACTGTAGGTAGGTACCTAACCCTTACCCAGCCTATTCCCACTGAGCCCCCTATACAGCCTAACCCCTGGGACAACATCACTGTAGGTAGGTACATAACCAGCCAGCCTGTTCCCACTGAGCCCCCTATACAGCCTAACCCCTGGGACAACATCACTGTTGGTACCTAACCCTTACCCAGCCTGTTCACACTGAGCCCCCTATACAGCCTAACCCCTGGGACAACATCACTGTAGGTAGGTACATAACCCTTACCCAGCCTGTTCACACTGAGCCCCCTATACAGCCTAACCCCTGGGACAACATCACTGTAGGTAGGTACATAACCCTTACCCAGCCTGTTCCCACTGAGCCCCCTATACAGCCCAACCCCTGGGACAACATCACTGTGGGTACCTAACCCTTACCCAGCCTGTTCACACTGAGCCCCCTATACAGCCCAACCCCTGGGACAACATCACTGTAGGTACCTAACCCTTACCCAGCCTGTTCCCACTGAGGCCCCTATACAGCCCAACCCCTGGGACAACATCACTGTAGGTAGGTACCTAACCCTTACCCAGCCTGTTCCCACTGAGCCCCCTATACAGCCTAACCCCTGGGACAACATCACTGTAGGTAGGTACCTAACCCTTACCCAGCCTGTTCCCACTGAGCCCTCTATACAGCCTAACCCCTGGGACAACATCACTGTAGGTAGGTACCTAACCCTTACCCAGCCTGTTCCCACTGAGCCCCCTATACAGCCTAACCCCTGGGACAACATCACTGTAGGTAGGTACCTAACCCTTACCCAGCCTGTTCCCACTGAGGCTGTAAGTATGTACAGTGCCTTCGGAAAGTATTCAGATCCCTTTGCGTTTTCAGCATGTTGCTACGTTACAGCCCTATTCTAAAATTGATTGATTAAATGTATTTAAAAAAAATCCTCAGCAATCTATACACAATACCCCATAATAACAAAGTGAAAACAGGTTTTGAGAATTTTTGCAAATGTATAAAATATAGAAATAAACCCTTTGCTATGAGACAAGAAATTGAGCTCAGGTGCATCATGTTTCCATTGATCATCCTTGAGATGTTTCTACAACTTGATTTGGAGTTCACCTGTGGTAAAATCAATTGATTGGACATGATTTGGAAAGGCACACACCTGTCTATATATGATCCCACAGTTGACAGTGCATGACAGAGCAAAAACCAAGCCATGAGGTCAAAGGAATTGTCCGTAGAGCGCCGATACAGGTTTGTGTCGAGGCTCAGCTCTGGGGAAGGGTACTAAAAACATTTCTGCAGCTTTGAAGTTCCCTAAGAACACAGTGGCCTCATCATTCTTAAATGGATGAAGTTTGGAACCAAATCAAATCAAATGTATTTATATAGCCCTTCGCACATCAGCTGATATCTCAAAGTGCTGTACAGAAACCCAGCCTAAAACCCCAAACAGCAAGCAATGCAGATGTTGAAGCACGTTGGCTAGGAAAAACTCCCTAGAAAGGCCAAAACCTAGGAAGAATCCTAGAGAGGAACCAGGCTATGAGGGGTGGCCAGTCCTCTTCTGGCTGTACCGGGTGGAGATTATAACAGAACATGGCCAAGATGTTAAAATGTTCATAAATGACCAGCATGGTCAAAAAATAGGTCTGGGACAGGTAGCACGTCCGGTGAACAGGTCAGGATTCCATAGCCGCAGGCAGAACAGTTGAAACTGGAGCAGCAGCACGGCCAGGTGGACTGGGGACAGCAAGGAGTCATCATGCCAGGTAGTCCTGAGGCATGGTCCTAGGGCTCAGGTCCTCAGAGAGAGAGAAAGAAAGAGAGAAAGAGAGAATTAGAGAGAGCATAGTTAAATTCACAAAGGACACCGGATAAGACAGATATAACAGGGCCAAACAGGAAGGATATAACCCCACCCACTTCCGTACGGGCTTGGGAGAGACGAAGGTTGAAAGTAATGCGTCTTCCGATACACAACCCAACCAAGCCGCACTGCTTCTTAACACAGCGCCATCCAACCCGGAAGCCAGCCGCACCAATGTGTCGGAGGAAACACCGTGCACCTGGCAACCTTGGTTAGCGCGCACTGTGCCCAGCCCGCCACAGGAGTCGCTGGTGGGCAATGAGACAAGGATATCCCTACCGGCTAACCCCTCCCTAACCCGGACGACGCTAGGCCAATTGTGCGTCACCCCACAGACCTCCCTGTCGCGGCCAGTTACGACAGAGCCTGGGCACGAACCCAGAGTCTCTGGTGGCACAGCTGGCTTCTGCAGTACAGTGCCCTTAACCACTGCACCACCCGGGAGGCCCTGTAACCCCACCCACTTTGTCGAAGCACAGCCCCCACACCACTAGAGGGATATCTTCAATCACCAACTTACCATTCTGAGACAAGGCCGAGTATAGCCCACAAAGATCTCCGCCACGGCACAACCCAAGGAGGGGCACCAACCCAGACAGGAAGATCACATCAGTGACTCAACCCACTCAAGTGACGCACCCCTCCTAGGGACTCAGCCCCTGTAATAGGGTTAGAGGCAGAGAATCCCAGTCAGCAAGGGCGGTTCGTTGCTCCAGAGCCTTTCCCTTCACCTTCACACTCCTGGGCCAGACTACACTCAATCATATGACCCACAGAAGAGATGAGTCTTCAGTAAAGACTTAAAGGTTGAGACCGAGTCTGCGTCTCTCACATGGGTAGGCAGACCATTCCATAAAAATTGAGCTCTATAGGAGAAATCTCTGCCTCCAGCTGTTTGCTTAGAAATTCTAGAGACAATTAGGAGGCCTGCGTCTTGTGACCGTAGCGTACGTGTAGGTATGTACGGCAGGACCAAATCAGAGAGATAGGTAGGAGCAAGCCCATGTAATGCTTTGTTGGTTAGCAGTAAAACCTTCAAATCAGCCCTTGCCTTGACAGGAAGCCAGTGTAGGGAGGCTAGCACTGGAGTAATATGATCATATGTTTTGGTTCTAGTCAGGATTCTAGCAGCCGTATTTAGCACTAACTGAAGGTTATTTAGTGCTTTATCTGGGTAGCTGGAAAGTAGAGCATTGCAGTAGTCTAACCTAGAAGTAACAAAAGCATGGATACATTTTTCTGCATAATTTTTGGACAGAAAGTTTCTGATTTTTGCAATGTTACGTAGATGGAAAAAAGCTGTCCTTGAAACAGTCTTGATATGTTCGGCAAAAGAGAGATCAGGGTCCAGAGTAACGCCGAGGTCCTTCACAGTTTTATTTGAGACGACTGTACAACCATTAAGATTAATTGTCAGATTCAACAGAAGATCTCTTTGTTTCTTGGGACCTAGAACAAGCATCTCTGTTTTGTCCGAGTTTAAAAGTAGAACGTTTGCAGCCATCCACTTCCTTATGTCTGAAACACAGGCTTCGAGCGAAGACAATTTTGGGGCTTCACCATGTTTCATTGAAATGTACAGCTGTGTGTCATCTGCATAGCAGTGAAAGTTAACATTATGTTTTCGAATGACATACCCAAGAGTTAAAATATATAGTGAAAACAAGTGGTCCAAAAATGGAACCTTGAGGAACACCAAAATGTACAGTTGATTTGTCAGAGGACAAACCATTCACAGAGACAAACTGATATCTTTCCGACAGATAAGATCTAAACCAGGCCAGAACTTGTCCGTGTAGACCAATTTGGGTTTCCAATCTCTCCAAAAGAATGTGGTGATCGATGGTATCAAAAGCAGCACTAAGGTCTAGGAGCACGAGGACAGATGCAGAGCCTCAGTCTGATGCCATTATAAAGTACTAAAACACTTGAGTGTCTCTCTTGATCCTAGGTCCTGGCAGAGTTGTGCAGACTCAGGACAGCTGAGCTTTGAAGGAATACGCAGATTTAAAGAGCAGTCCGTAATTTGCTTTCTAATAATCATGATCTTTTCCTCAAAGAAGTTCATGAATTTATTACTGCTGAAGTGAAAGCCATCCTCACTTCGGGAATACTGCTTTTTAGTTAGCTTTGCGACAGCATCAAAAATACATTTTGGATTATTCTTATTTTCCTCAATTAAGTTGGAAAAATAGGATGATCGAGCAACATCTTCAATGTTGCACGGTACTGTCTTTCCAAGCTAGACGGAAGACTTCCATTTCTGTTCAAATGTTCTGGAAGCTTGCTTCAGAGCTCGGGTATTTTCTTTATACCAGGGAGCTAGTTTCTTATAAGAAATGTTTTTAGTTTTTAGGGGTGCAACTGCATCTAGGGTATTGCACAAGGTTAAATTGAGTTTCTTAGTTAGGTGGTTAACTGATTTTTGTCCTCTAGGAAGACTCTTCCTAGAACTGTCCGCCCGGCCAAACTGATCAATCGGGGGAGAAGGGCCTTGGTCAGGGAGGTGACCGAGAAGCCGACTATCATTCTGACTGAGCTACAGAGTTCCTTTGTGGAGATGAGAGAAACTTCCAGAAGGGCAACAATCTCTGCAGCACTCCGCCAATCAGGCTTTCAGGGTGAGGCACATGACAGCCCGCTTGGAGTTTGCCAAAAGTGACCTAAAGACTCTCAGACCATGAGAAACATGATTCTCGGGTCTGATGAAACCAAGATTGAACTCTTTGGCCTGAATGCCAAACGTCACGTCCAGAGGAAATCTGGCACCATCCTTACGGTGATGCATGGTGGTGTCAGCATCATGCTGTGGGGATGTTTTTTTAGTGGCAGGGACTGGGAGACTAGTCAGGATTTAGGGAAAGATGAATGGATCAAATTACAGAGAGATCCTTGATGAAAACATTTACATTTACATTTACATTTAAGTCATTTAGCAGACGCTCTTATCCAGAGCGACTTACAAATTGGTGCATTCACCTTATGACATCCAGTGGAACAGCCACTTTACAATAGTGCATCTAAATCTTTTAGGGGGGTGAGAAGGATTACTTATCCTATCCTAGGTATTCCTTAAAGAGGTGTGGTTTCAGGTGTCTCCGGAAGGTGGTGATTGACTCCGCTGTCCTGGCGTCGTGAGGGAGTTTGTTCCACCATTGGGGGGCCAGAGCAGTGAACAGTTTTGACTGGGCTGAGCGGGAACTGTACTTCCTCAGTGGTAGGGAGGCGAGCAGGCCAGAGGTGGATGAACGCAGTGCCCTTGTTTGGGTGTAGGGCCTGATCAGAGCCTGGAGGTACTGAGGTGCCGTTCCCCTCACAGCTCCGTAGGCAAGCACCATGGTCTTGTAGCGGATGCGAGCTTCAACTGGAAGCCAGTGGAGAGAGCGGAGGAGCGGGGTGACGTGAGAGAACTTGGGAAGGTTGAACACCAGACGGGCTGTGGCGTTCTGGATGAGTTGTAGGGGTTTAATGGCACAGGCAGGGAGCCCAGCCAACAGCGAGTTGCAGTAATCCAGACGGGAGATGACAAGTGCCTGGATTAGGACCTGCGCCGCTTCCTGTGTGAGGCAGGGTCGTACTCTGCGGATGTTGTAGAGCATGAACCTACAGGAACGGGCCACCGCCTTGATGTTAGTTGAGAACGACAGGGTGTTGTCCAGGATCACGCCAAGGTTCTTAGCGCTCTGGGAGGAGGACACAATGGAGTTGTCAACCGTGATGGCAAGATCATGGAACGGGCAGTCCTTCCCCGGGAGGAAGAGCAGCTCCGTCTTGCCGAGGTTCAGCTTGAGGTGGTGATCCGTCATCCACACTGATATGTCTGCCAGACATGCAGAGATGCGATTCGCCACCTGGTCATCAGAAGGGGGAAAGGAGAAGATTAATTGTGTGTCGTCTGCATAGCAATGATAGGAGAGACCATGTGAGGTTATGACAGAGCCAAGTGACTTGGTGTATAGTGAGAATAGGAGAGGGCCTAGAACAGAGCCCTGGGGGACACCAGTGGTGAGAGCGCGTGGTGAGGAGACAGATTCTCGCCACGCCACCTGGTAGGAGCGACCTGTCAGGTAGGACGCAATCCAAGCGTGGGCCGCGCCGGAGATGCCCAACTCGGAGAGGGTGGAGAGGAGGATCTGATGGTTCACAGTATCGAAGGCAGCCGATAGGTCTAGAAGGATGAGAGCAGAGGAGAGAGAGTTAGCTTTAGCAGTGCGGAGCGCCTCCGTGATGCAGAGAAGTTGAATGACTAGTCTTGAAACCTGACTGATTTGGATCAAGAAGGTCATTCTGAGAGAGATAGCGGTAGAGCTGGCCAAGGACGGCACGTTCAAGAGTTTTGGAGAGAAAAGAAAGAAGGGATACTGGTCTGTAGTTGTTGACATCGGAGGGATCGAGTGTAGGTTTTTTCAGAAGGGGTGCAACTCTCGCTCTCTTGAGGACGGAAGGGACGTAGCCAGCGGTCAGGGATGAGTTGATGAGGGAGGTGAGGTAAGGGAGAAGGTCTCCGGAAATGGTCTGGAGAAGAGAGGAGGGGATAGGGTCAAGCGGGCAGGTTGTTGGGCGGCCGGCCGTCACAAGACGCGAGATTTCATCTGGAGAGAGAGGGAGAAAGAGGTCAGAGCACAGGGTAGGGCAGTGTGAGCAGAACCAGCGGTGTCGTTTGACTTAGCAAACGAGGATCGGATGTCGTCGACCTTCTTTTCAAAATGGTTGACGAAGTCATCTGCAGAGAGGGAGGAGGGGGGAGGGAGGAGGATTCAGGAGGGAGGAGAAGGTGGCAAAGAGCTTCCTAGGGTTAGAGGCAGATGCTTGGAATTTAGAGTGGTAGAAAGTGGCTTTAGCAGCAGAGACAGAGGAGGAAAATGTAGAGAGGAGGGAGTGAAAGGATGCCAGGTCCGCAGGGAGGCGAGTTTTCCTCCATTTCCGCTCGGCTGCCCGGAGCCCTGTTCTGTGAGCTCGCAATGAGTCGTCGAGCCACGGAGCGGGAGGGGAGGACCGAGCCGGCCTGGAGGATAGGGGACATAGAGAGTCAAAGGATGCAGAAAGGGAGGAGAGGAGGGTTGAGGAGGCAGAATCAGGAGATAGGTTGGAGAAGGTTTGAGCAGAGGGAAGAGATGATAGGATGGAAGAGGAGAGAGTAGCGGGGGAGAGAGCGAAGGTTGGGACGGCGCGATACCATCCGAGTAGGGGCAGTGTGGGAAGTGTTGGATGAGAGCGAGAGGGAAAAGGATACAAGGTAGTGGTCGGAGACTTGGAGGGGAGTTGCAATGGGGTTAGTGGAAGAACAGCATCTAGTAAAGATGAGGTCTGCGTATTGCCTGCCTTGTGAGTAGGGGGAAGGTGAGAGGGTGAGGTCAAAAGAGGAGAGGAGTGGAAAGAAGGAGGCAGAGAGAAATGAGTCAAAGGTAGACGTGGGGAGGTTAAAGTCGCCCAGAACTGTGAGAGGTGAGCCGTCCTCAGGAAAGGAGCTTATCAAGGCATCAAGCTCATTGATGAACTCTCCGAGGGAACCTGGAGGGCGATAAATGATAAGGATGTTAAGCTTGAAAGGGCTGGTAACTGTGACAGCATGGAATTCAAAGGAGGCGATAGACAGATGGGTAAGGGGAGAAAGAGAGAATGACCACTTGGGAGAGATGAGGATCCCGGTGCCACCACCCCGCTGACCAGAAGCTCTCGGGGTGTGCGAGAACACGTGGGCGGACGAGGAGAGAGCAGTAGGAGTAGCAGTGTTATCTGTGGTGATCCATGTTTCCGTCAGTGCCAAGAAGTCGAGGGACTGGAGGGAGGCATAGGCTGAGATGAACTCTGCCTTGTTGGCCGCGGCAGTTCCAGAGGCTACCGGAGACCTGGAACTCCACGTGGGTCGTGCGCGCTGGGACCACCAGATTAGGGTGGCCGCGGCCACGCGGTGTGGAGCGTTTGTATGGTCTGTGCAGAGAGGAGAGAACAGGGATAGACAGACACATAGTTGACAGGCTACAGAAGAGGCTACGCTAATGCAAGAAGATTGGAATGACAAGTGGACTACACGTCTCGAATGTTCAGAAAGTTAAGCTTACGTAGCAGGAATCTTATTGACTAAAATTATTAAAATGATACAGTACTGCTGAAGTAGGCTAGCTGGCAGTGGCTGCGTTGTTGACACTACACTAATCAAGTCGTTCCGTTGAGTGTAATAGTTTCTACAGTTTCTACAAAACCTGCGTGAGAGCGCTCAGGACCTCAAACTGGGGTGAACGTTCACCCTCCAACAGGACAACGACCCTAAGAC